>NC_049204.1:56041417-56171417 GCF_013347855.1 Anguilla anguilla | reverse complement strand
AATCCCCAAACCCGCTTTCTGAAAAGACAGTGAACAGTTTAGTGCCATTTCAAGAAGAAACGGGCAGCCGCGACAAATTGCGAGCTTCAAAACAAGCCGGCAGCACATTTTTTGAGGTGTTAAAGTCAGAAATCAGACGGATCAAATCACTCATTTTTGTTTTTTTTTTACATTTTTTTTCACTGCTTTTTAGCAAACCAAAAGGCAATAAAAGGCATCAAATCTAGCTATCAACTTTTTTTCTTCCTCTCACATAAGACTTTCCAGATTTGTTTGCTGTTTTGCCCCAGAGTGAATGACTTCATTGTCTTATATCTGTTATCAGCACTCTGTAGATATCTCACTTAAGAGGCTTTACACATCGTGTGCACCCAAAGGGGAAAAATAAATAAATCAAAGAAACAGCGCAGAAAAAGATAAAATATTAAAGGATGAGTCAGCTATGCATTTATAGCTCTTTAAAAAGAATGAATTAACGGTGTGCACATTTAAGGGTTTGTCTGTGTATTTTATTAAGAGCTGAACTGAACAAAAACCCTAATGAATGTGAAATAAACGCCTTTATGAACAGACGACGCAGAGTGCAACAGTAAACGTGACGAGGGTTCTCCGTTACTTTTGCTCTGCAGTCGGCACACGGGGGCCAAGGACTCGGTTCTCTCCATAAATGCTCTGGGACACGGCCGTATTAGAGCTAAGTGCCTCATGAACACCGGCACGCAGTCTCCCACACCTTAAATCATCGGATCATTAGACCCGAAATCATAAACTCAAAGCCCCAGAGTAATTGGAGGAAATGCGCAGGGTTATATATTCCAATCTAGCGCTTTTACGACTCCTGCTCGCATGCAGAAATGGAAACTCAAGGAAATCCGAGTCGGGTCCAAGACCACTGGGGGGAAATTGGCTGATAGCGGTGGGGGCACGCATATCGCTGCATCTCTCCCACTCACAATTTCTCAAACGTATGTTTATTACCCTTTTGTTTTCGTTCGGCTTTTTTCTGCCGTGATTTCCCGCCGCGTGCAACCCCGCGACGTGTGTTTTTTTTACGAGCATTCCCGCATGAAGGAAATGAATCAAAGCATGTAAAAAAGGGAGGGGTGGGGGGGGGTCCTCTGGGACGCCATGCAAAGGGAACAGGCTCTGTCAGCAGGCAGCGTGTCAGAGCTCGGCGCGACGCCCTGTCGGCACGCGCTTTCACGCGCGTTCACAGTGCGAGCGAAGCGCGGCGGCTTAGCGATATTCACGTTTAAAAAGGACGCGGGAAATGTCCTCAGCAGACTTGCGCTAAAGGGACACGCAGGGGCAGGACGTCCGCCAACGGTAGGGGATGTGAAGGCTGCGATCACGTGATCGTGGCTGTCTCTCTCTCCGCCTGCATGTCGAACCGTAGGCCGGATAGGCGAGAGTCGCGTGAGCCTTCGGACGACAAACGTTGGTTTTACCGGAACGGGCACACGGAAATATCTTTTACCAAGTTTTAAACATTAGCCTTTTAAAAACAAACCTCTCCGATTGCATTTCAGAAAGAACGGTCCTTTCTTTTCGAGCAGGCGCGACAAAGACGGCCGTTGCGGTCGGCGGACGAACGCTCTCGACCGAGCGGCGCTCGGGTTTTAGTATGCAGCTGGAGGCATCTACTCAACTTCAGCGCTCATTTTATGGCGTCATTAAATATATCAAAATAAGTAATCAAAACACAAGTGGTTTGCGCATGCCATTAGAATTACTCCAGTCGGCTACAAGGCGATAAATTGCGCCACTCCTGTCAGGCCTCTGGAGTGCGGGGCGAGATTTATTCATGTCTGAAGTGATGGTATGGAAAGAGCTAGTCATGTAAAGTGGGTTCACGCGGGGAGGTCAACGGTGAAGCGCGGAGACTTGTCACGACTGTTTACGAGTTAGCGAACCACGGCTCCTCTCCGTGCTGTACGTACGGGCCGTGTTACCCGCGCATCCGCGAGCCTGTGAGAGAAGGCCCCATCTGAATGCATTCCTTCTGTTGAATAGATATACAGATATGCATCGGGCCTGATCACCATCGCGACATACTGCGTAAATACAGACATCGGCTTATTTTTTCTGGGCTATTGCAGAAAAAAAGCCATTTGTACCATTTTTAGTGAATTTGAGAAACCACATTCCAGAAATGACAGTTGACGGTGAGGGTTTATGCTGCTTGATTACTTCTACTATTTTGCATTTGCCCCACACTTCCTGAAGAGAATACGATGAGAGTACAATAATAACATTCTCCCATCTCCCTAACACTTTAACCCTATACCTTTTTTTTGCATTTCCTTCCCTATGTTTGGTTTTTACAAACAGCAACAATGTTTTTTTTTAAATTTATGGTGTTTATGGTAACGATAATTGGTGCTGGTCGTCGGAAGGAGATCAATATCACCATATTGTGTTTCATGATATACTCTGAATATGGCAAATCAGGCTCTGTGTCAGTCTTGGCACTGTTTTCGTTTTTTTTAATAACGCTGATTGGACAGCAGATGCTCGCTCCATCCTCTTGGATTTTGGAAGGGCACAGTAACGTCCAGCCTCGTTCCACCACCATCAGCAAATGCTCGCACCCTTGCCCCTCCCCCACATATGAGTGTTACACAACAGGTCATTTCAGCTGTGAGATGTGTCAACAAAGTTAAAGTAGACCTTCGGTGCTTTTTTATTTGAAATTGTGTACCAGCAATTCTGCAGTATCAATGCCATGTGCATGTATGTATATGCCCTATTGTGAGTGTGTACACCTGTATGAGTGTGTGTCTGTATACCAATGCATTCACTTGTAGTGTATGGACGTTTGCCTGTTTGCATTTACTTCAAATACATAAAATTTCATATGGCTTTTAAAATGCTTCTATGAAAAAGTATTTGAAATGAATAAAAAATAATTGAAACACGTTAAATATGTATTTGACCCAGGTCTGATGTAAACGTGTTAGTGTGCGCTGTAACTGTGCGTACCTGGCAGAGTGCAGACAGAGGCCCCGCCCACCGCCCCGCCCCGCTGTGACACCACGCTGAGGCGAGCACAGGTCCCACTGTGCTGGGGGCCGAGGAGCAATTAGCTGGGAGCAGATGATCATCCCGATCCAGCCAGCGTGGCGCCGCCGCCCCCCCCCCCCCCCCCCACGGAGCAGGGGGCAGGGTGCACGGGCTCTGACAGGGGAGCTGACAGGATGATGTCAGCGCTGTGTACTAGGGTGGGAGGATGCGAGTGTGTGTGTGTGTGTACTGTGTGTGTGCCTGTGTACTGTGTCTGTACGCATGTGTGTCTGTCTGTCTGTATGTGTGTGTCTGTGTTTGTGTATGTGTGTGTGCGTACTGTGTGTGTTTGGGTGTGTGTGTGTGTGTGTGTGTGTGCGCATACTGTGTGTTTGTGTATGTGTATGTGTATGCACACGTGCACAAAAGGTGGGGGGGGGGGTTAGAAACACACACGCATATAAACACAGCACCAGCTCCCCGTGTGCCTACATCACCACACCCTGCCCAGCATGGACGGCTCCCATCCCCGGTCCTGCCACAGTCCAGAGAAGCTCCAGAGCTCCAGAGCTCTCTGACACACAGCTGGCACTGCCCAGTCCACTGTGCTCTCCAGCAGTCCCGTTCTCTGCTTCTAGCCTGTCTACACATTTGGCTAAATTCAGTGATAATAGGCTATGCCCAACCAGGCACACGGAAGTGGCTGGAGCGCTCCTGTTTGATGACAATTAGCATCGCATGCACTCATATCCCTGAATCACTTCTGGATGCGCAGAGCTAATCACCCCTCAAAGGCTTTGATTTTTAAACAAAAGCAGTCAACAAACTTCCCAAATCACAGAGTGCAAAATAAATGCAAATGGAGTGCAGAGGGGGGGGGGGGGCGCTTGCGAAGGGAGGATTTCCCCGGCGCAGGTGCAGTCGGTCCGAGACAGTTTCCCAGAATCCCGCGGGAGGCGGTGAGGCGGCGTCTGACTCCATCGGCGAGGTCGGCGGAGCGGACCCGCGGAGACAACCTGGCGCCAGCCTGGCTAACGACGTCGCCCCATCCCTTTGCACCCCAATCAGCCGCCGCGAGCCCCAGCCACACCTCCGGCAGAGAGCAGCGCCTCTCCCGCCCTTAATTGCACTGTCGCGGTTGTGTCAGCTCAGCTCGGCATGGGGCTGCGCTGTCAGGCTGGGCCACAGGGATGCTGGCTTTGCAGTGTTGATGCCCGAGCCCGGAAATCCCACGACAGGCAAACTCACTAAAAAATATTTACGGCGAGTAAAGAGCGCGTGAACGCTGAAAAAGAAGGCCAATTCAAACCCGAGCACCGCAGCCATTTACTTCACTTTTGACATCTCTGGAGGAACATGTAGCCATCCTTCTGTGGGCTTTGCAAGCAGATATGAAAGGGGATTACCCTCATGCCACTGTAAATACAAACTCTGACATCAATAAATGTGGTGTCACCAAAAGGCACTTGTAATACAGGAGATTTAAAAGGTGTTACAACTTTCAAAGGTAGCCGCCGGGTCAAATTTGAGTCGTGCTTCCATACAAAGAACTTATAATCAGGAGTATTTATGCCCAACATGTCCTCATTTCCAACTCATCATATATTGACGCTTGATCAGAAGCTCTCAGCGTCACTGCATGACGCACAAGTAGTCCTTCTGCATCACTTCTGACATCACTTCTGGATGCAGACGGTATCCCCATAGTTTTGAATAGAAACCCTCAGTGTCTTCCTGTTGACCCCAAGGGACAATGGGATGGGGGAAGGGCATATCCTTTTAGTTCCTGAAATGTGAAATACAAATAAACTATTTTAAATAATTTAAAATCATTACATTTACATTGTAATTCCGGTTATGTTATGATCAGGCAAGATACTCTGCTCCCATTTACGCTTGGCGTTGATATAACATGTTTACCCCTGGCATAAGCACAAAGACAATGAGGGTTTCCATTCAAGTCCATGGGGATACCTAGGGAGTCCAGAAGTGACGTCAAAGCTCTCTTTGTGCGTCGTATTGTGACGCCAAAGGATGAGTTGGGAATGAAAGCAGGCTCTTACGCCTGAAAACAAGAACCATAAGAACTGGAATAAAGCACAGAGGCTCTGCAGGGGAATACACTGATTTAAAATATCATAGTAGCATTTACACTGAGTTATAATGCTGCTATGATATTTTCACTCTCCAATCAGCTCTTGCCTTTTGTATGTACAATGAACAGTAAGTCTTTCCTGCAACATAAACCACCATGCTGGGCGCTGCTAGAGATTCAGATAGATTTAGATCCCCAGCACACGCACGGCTGACCCCTTCCATGATAACACGCTCCAATGAAGCACTTAGACTCAGTCTAAGCACTTAGTCCATGCTTGGCTACGACATAAAAAAAATGCACATGTGCCATTACCTCATCGGCAGGTGCACCGAGAATGAAGTCATCTCCCACCAATGGGAACGAGCCGCTCCTTGAGATATCTGTGAGATTAATAAATCCCAAATTGCATCACCGTCCATTTTCACTACAGTGCTACAGATGATGGTTCAACAATCATATAGTCATAGAATTACTGGAAGCAAAGCAGCTGTTTTTTATTCTTGTTGGTACAAAGAGACGGTGTGCTTCTGGTTTTAACATCTCAGCTGTAATGGGCAGTTAATGCTAAAGCAAACAGAAGCGCTACATTTACGCTATTTTATTAATCTTGACATCTGCACACCAAAAGCGCAGCTGTCATTATGACCTACTGTAAAATAAAGTGCTTCTGTATTCTGTACGTAGTTTCTCCCTTTATTTTCACTTGCTTCCTAGTTTGTGTCACCACCTATAAAAAGAAAAGCCAAGGCAAGGTGCATGTCCACCTCACTTTCAGAGCGAACCAGTTCTCCCCATGAGCTCATCTTGTCTGTCAGACTATTCACGGGTCTGAGGGGTAGGGGAGCGTGGGGGTGACTGCGGCCACCCCGGGCGCTAACGAGGTGATTGATTGGTCGTAAGGTGAGCGCGCGCTGGCAGGGCGGGCGAGGCAGCGGCGGACTGACCCGCGTACAGCGCGGGCACTGCTTTTTAAACGCCTGCCATCCCGGCGAATCACGGGGAGAGAGTCTGAGGTCGATAACTACAGGATGGGAGTCCTGGGCCCGTCTTGGCACTTTACCGCGCAAACCGAACTCCATCTAACAGGAGCCTGCCGCAGATAAGCATCACCATGGCTCAGTGGATTCAAATGGCAGGTTGCTGGCCAACAAAGGGGAGCATGCTGTCATTTTCTGTGCGGCTGTACGGACCATGAAAGAGTAGAGAAATTATATCTTTTTTATCCCGCCCCGCCCCCCACAGAGTACATAAGTCTCAATACCCGCTCGTAAAGGTCACCGCAGCCCTGAGTACATAACCCCAAAAAATGCACAAAATGCCACTTCGGACAGCCCGAGTAAGGGCACATTATGCAGAAACAGCGCTCGCACCGCTACGTACATCACACATCAAGAGAACGTGCAACGTGCTTCTGAGCCCCAGGCCCAAGGCACGCATTCCACCGCTGATTTCATTGTTTCTCCTCACGATGCAGCGAGGAGTTCGACCCAGCGAGAGCGGCGTGGAGCTCAACCCAGCGCGAGCGGCGAGGAGTTCGACCCAGCGCGAGCGGCGAGGAGCTCGAACCCAGCGCGAGCGGCGTGTCCCGGCGTCGCGATGCTTCTTTCGTCCTTTGCGTAACGCTCACGCCCGCGCCTCGCGGTTCGTTCGGCGGGACGCGGACTTAAATTACACCGAGGCCGACCCGTCTGCGCACAGCCGGTAATTTGCATTGTTCTAACGCGGCGTCGGTTAGAGGCTGCGGGTACCGCCACGGGGCCCCCGGGCCCCGAATTGGTGTGATTGTGTAGGGAGGTGGATAATGACTCTCGCACTCTTGACTCCAGGCGTGATTGCAGCCTTTTGAAAATGACGCAGTGTTTGCCGGCTGTAAACGAGGCGCTTTGTGTCTGCGAGGGCAGGGCAGGTGAGGCTCTCTCCTCTCTCTCATTCACACTCCCACCCAGCTCTGTAAACCATCTGTCCCTCGGGGGGGCTTTGGGGGGGGGGGTTCGCGCCTGGCACAGTCGGCCCGGCCCGTCTGACCACATCCCCCCTGGCACTGTTGGCAGCTGCGCGTTTTCTCCTCTCTCCCCGCTCGGTGCCCGCAGCCAGACTGGTGGCTCCAGGTGCCGGGGGGGGGGGGGGGGGGGGGAGCTGGGCACTCGGGCTCCTAGACAGCAGATGCTGCCAATTAACTTCCCCGCCACACGCTCTACAGAGGGGGGAGGGGGAGGGGAGATGGGGGGACGGGGAGGGGCGGAGTGGGGGGCTCGGCACAGCACTTATGAGGTTGACTGGAGTCATCACAGGCCACTTACCGCCATCGCGGCGCCATTCACCGCTCGGTGCCGGGGTAACAGATGTCACCATGGGGCCTCACAGAGCACATCTCAATTAGACGAGGAGAGAAGAGCCCAGCCCCCACCCAGACCCAGCCCCTTTCACTAACAGCAAATTCATTCCTCCAAGTTTGCAACGTTTGCTTTCATACTACTGATGTCAGCCTACTCTTAAAGCCCAGCATTCGATGCCAGACAGACTACACAGACTACAAGAGCGTCAAAAACCAGCGGCAAACGTGAGAAATAAGCCAAAACCACAAAACTGGGATTCTGCTTGAATAAAAGAATTTGTATAAATGATTTCCAAAGCCCAAAAGACAGATGCTATCAGATGAAGAAAGCGGGAAAGAGCAGACGTACGATTCAGAAGGAGGAGGTCATGTTGGTGCTCGGGAGCTAACCGCCACCTCCTTCGAGTGGGGCTCGTGAAGACGAGCTCGTAATGACAGTGACGCGCAGAGGAGCCGTACATCACGGGCGGGCTTGAGAGGCGATCCTTCAGCAGAGACAGACCTTTTTAATGCGTTTTGTGTGACTGACAGCCCCGGTCCGAAACGGAAGAATGGTGTGAAAACGGGGGGCAGCTGCTACCCGCGGCAGCTCTGTCCATCAGACACCCCGCCGACCTCGCCTGCGCGCTCACTGGGGAGGGGGGCGATGTGATAGCCATGACACGGTTGTTAAAAAAAAAAAAACTCAAAAAAAAAAAATGAAACCCCCATGAAACCTATTTGGTATTAGCAGAGATGTGGCTAACAACTGCGACTAATTTCCTTCAAATCGTATCCGCGGCATTAGCGTCTGGCCGGCGACCCAACTATGATAACATTCGGAATCCATAATGCATGGGGGGTAACAGCTCTAGATCCGTGTCGCTTCCAATCAATCGCAGCCCCTGCAGGACGGGGACGCAGGGTTCCGATGAATCTGGGGGCCGGAGGATTAATGGGCCCCCGGGCACCTGGGGTGCCAGTTCCTCCCGGAAAAGAGAATTAGAGATGGAGGGCGATTCTGACATAAGGGAACAGACAGATAAGTCACATTTGAGCCAGAGGGGCACTGATACACTGGGCAAGTGTATGACAATTACTGTAATGTTAAAGGCATAGTTCACTTTCAGAATTCTGGTATTATTTCAGTTTTAATGTATGTTTTTCGATTGGCTCAGACAGATTGTTTTTGTGAGGTCAAAGATACTATTAGGTACAGAGTATTGGTCTGAACGGCTGGCTTGTCAATGGAAGGTAATAGAGCATTCAGGGATTTGGGCTTTAAAGCAAGAAAATACGCTTAAAGTAACTCCAAAGCAGAGTTTACAGTGGAGTTTGCCTCCAGAGCATATTACTAGATTTTTAAAGAATGGCATTGAATCTCACCTCCGTTTGTAACCATGTCCTATGACACATCCACAGCCTGAGAAAGAAAGAAGTGGCAGCGCTTCCTGTATCGACAGTACTGCACATGAGAGAGGCGCTTCAAAGCAGAAACTCACAGACAAGGCTGAAAATGGTTCCTGCTAGTGCAATTCGTCCATCTTCATATCACTTTCACCAACTACATTTAGACACTCCAGTTCTATTGAAAATGCGGCAAGTAGTCCTCAAAATGGATGTCAGCAGACTAGTTCACCTTCCCACTTAAACCCCTCAGCCTCTGTTGCAGACCCTCATCTGTAAATTCAGGCTCTAATAAATTATGGCTAGCATCGTAATTGAAACTCTCTTCTGTTTCATAGTTGTGCATAATTATAGCTCAAATTTCTATCTGCAGGTAGATTGGCTAACGTTAGACATGCAAGAACAGGCAGTGTGGTACCTACACCCCCTAGGTGTAGGCCAGGTCTGGCCAGGCCAGCTGCATGTAAACCATGCCTCCCGGGTCCTTGAAGAGTAAAGTGGTCATGCTGCTAAGGAGAAGATATTTCTTGGAGAATATTCCAATTGTACATTATTTGTTTTGTCTTTTATGTTTATTGTGTGACATGTACTGTCCCCTTTCACACAAATTTAAATGAAGTTATTTTTTTTATTAATTTGTATATGTATTGGCACAATATACAAATTTGTGTTTAATTGCGAATAAATGCTATAAAATTGCCCCTGTTCATATAACTGCGTCAGAGTTACTTGAAGTGTATTTTTTGCCTTACACCACGAACCAGCGAATGCCCCAGTGCCAGCGATTGTAATTCTGGCAGCTCGTCAGAAATGTCTGAGAATACCAAAAACAAGGGAAAAGGCCGTATCATAGGAATGTGCCACAGGCCGCTGGCTCAGGATAGAAACATAAATAAAGTTTACAGCATCATCAAAAGAGCCTTTATTTGTGACTCAGTCCATACCTCGGGCCAGGATCAGCAGTCTCAGGTCTGAACCACGGACATGTATAAAGGTATAACTGGGAGTACACAGTGGTCCGGCACATTTGGCCTCACCTTGCCAGGAAAATGCTGGATTTTAAGTTCAGACAGGGTTCCTTGAGTTTCTGTAATGCCAATTCCTGCTCACTGCAATGACAGGGTACCAGCTGTCCCGAATGACAGATACGCCTCTTCTCTGATTAGTTCTTGCTCTCTGTTGTGGAAGTGGCACAGCCTTCAGGTGTAAAACAGCAATTGGCTCGCAGGGAAGCGCATCAGATGAAGGCGATTGCTTAAGCCACATTACCGCTCGTGCAGGTGCGTGTGTTACATAACTGACTTGAGGGAAACCGGTGATTCTAAATTGAGGGGGGGGGATGGCTTAACAGATGGGAAAACATAAACAAAATGGGTGCCTATCGCTTCTGAAATAGGGGCAATTTGTCACGATATGAAACATTTAAGCAAGAATTATTCAAAGCTGTACAGAACTGCTGAGGGTCAAGTGAACACAAAATGTTTAGAGGTGTCAAAACCACAATACGAGAGCTTTCCATTTTAGACGGACTAACAAACAAACAAAGACTAACAAAAAGAGACTACACCAACATAACCTCTGAGGGTTCACCACAAGATGCAAACCACTGGTAATCCTCAAGAACAGAATGGCCAGATTAGAGTTTGCTATATTAAAACACTGTAGTCCTGGAACAAAGTCTTATGGACAGATGAGTATTAACCTGTACCAAACTGATCGAAAAAGGAAAGTGTAGAGACAGAAAGGAACTGCTCATTATCCAAAGCACCCCCATCATCTGTGAAACATAGTGGAGGTAGTGTTATGACTTCGTAGTATCAGATCCAACCAAATGCCTCAAAATGCATTGGACGGTGCTTCACCTTGTAGCAGAACAGTAACCCAAAACATACTGCTAAAGTAACCAAGGAGATGTGTTTCACTTGCTGAAGACAAGACTGAAGGCAAACAGCTCCCAAAACAAACAGGAACAGAATAAGGCTGCAGTACAGGCTGGAAAAGCATCAACAGGGAAGATGCCCAACATCTAGTGATGTCTGTGGGTTGGATACTTCAGGCAGTCATTGAATGGAAAGGATTAGTAACCAAGTGCTAAATATGACCACTTCATTTAAGATTATGTAAATTTGTACCATTACTTCCCTCTATGGGATGATATGTACTATACATAAAAAGGGGGTACTATATTTAAAAAGGGCTGCACTTCTGAGATGGTTCACCCAATATGGACATTAGTACCCACAAACAGTCTGCACTTTATACTCTGGAGTACAGATCCAATACAACAAAATTGCACCACGGTCCAAATATTTATGGACGGCACTGTATATACTCTACATATACAAATACATTATATCACGACACGAATAATAGCTTGAGGATGCAACACTTGCTTTTTCAATTTCACTTATTCACTTCAGCACGATCTGCACATGAGTTGATATATTATTTTTGATAGACCTCAGCTTCTTACTTTTGTAGTGTGCAGACAGTATCTTTTTTATTATTAAAAAAAGTGGTCAAGTGTTAAAATAGAAATAAGAGTTTCCAAATGTTTTTGGAACGCATATCTGCCTCTGCCAGTTGTGTAAACAGCGCTGACTGCACATCTCAGCTGGTGGACTGCGAAAAGACAGAAAGCAGAGGTTGGCTGCACGTTTGGAAGAGACATGCTAATGATTGATGGCAGACACTGCTGAGATGAGACAGTATTCGTTATGATTTTTTATTCCAAAATTTTGAGAAATTGGAGACTTATATTACGCAGGTCAAATATCGACTGGGTCAGTCATATATCTGTCCTTCTTAGGTGTTCATGACATTAGAGCTTCATTAAAACATATAGCAATGTCCCATATGCTTCTGAATGCACTCTCGCTGATATTGGAATTAGCATATCTATATATTCCTATGAATACTCAATAGGGAAGTCATCCATGCTGGCTGCCCTCCCTGCCTTCACAAATGAAATGCAGGCTCTGACCTCAACTTGTGTTATTGGGTTATTGACATATTCTTTCTGCTTAGGGTACAAAATAGGCAGCTCTATGCCAGAGAGAACTTGATTCCAATATAGTTTTCCATATAACGGCTGAAAAACTTTGTTGATGCCCTCAGATGATGTAATCAAATTATCCGCTTTTTACAACAGGAATAACACGACAGGCATTTTTCCTTCTTTAGCCGTCTGGCCAGAAGTCTACCTATTTTTCACCACTCTCAGAAATGTTTAAGTCATTACAAATTCTACATTTTATAAAATGCTTAATGCAACTGAAACTTCAGCTGGCACATTTGTGAATGTAATATTGATATAATGTGTCAATTCCCTTTCTAAAGGGTATATTAATTTTCCCAATGGTTTTGCTTGGTCTCTGCTCTCATTTTCCTTTCAGAAGTGTGAGCTGTGCATTTCCCAATAATATGTTCTTTGGAAGCTTCTCATACTGTAGCCAGCTTCTCTGCGGTACCAATATTCATTTCAAAGAATGTTGTTCAGCAGTCTTACAGGGATGCATTGAGCACATGGTCTTGTAATAATGCAGTTTTTTGTCTCAATCTTCCTCTCCCTTCAAGTGCTGCCCGTGTCTAATATACCACCCACTTTCTGAAAAATCACCCCAATATGATTTGATCATCCATACTCCAAAAGAGCAATAGTGAGGTTGGGCACTGACTATGCCATTAGGCCCGGGTTGCAGCTGGCTTTCCAGTTGATCCCAAAGGTGTTGGATGGGGTAGAGGTCAGGGGTCTGTGCAGGCCAGTCAAGTTCTTGCACACCGTTCCTGACAAAACCATTTCTATATGGACCTTGCCGTGTGTCATGCTGAAACAGGAAATGCCCTTCCCCAAACTGTTTCCACAGTTTGGGGAAGCACAGAATCTTCTAGAATGTAATTGCATTAAGATCTGCCTTCACTGGAACTAAGGGGCCTAGCCCAAACCATGAAAAACAGCCTCAGACTAAGGGCTGCCCGGATAATTTTGCTCATATAGTGTATATTACAACATTGTTTCAACATAACAAAATTTTATTCTATTAACAAGAATAAATACACCACTTTGTTTACTCAACGTGGAGCTGTGAGTGATTTTGGTCTGTGCATTGTCCAGCTAATGTTAGCTAGCCTATGTTAGCTGAAGGATGACAGCCCCCTAAACCCACTGATCCAGTCAGTGTTGGCCCCAGACTGCCAGTCAGCTTACTGCGGTTACTGGGTACATTTCTCAGCTTCCGCAGTCAGGGCCAGTCTCTCCATCTTTCTTCCGCTTCCATGTGAAGTGCACAATCGTAGGATGTACCAGGGTGTGCTCCCAGAGTTTCTTCACCGTGTTGAACTGATTTCTCTTCATTGCCTGCTCTTTTGACATATCCTTGAAAAAGAGAGACAGAGTCTATACCCTCCAATTGTGCTCCTTTCTTCTCCTTAGCTGCTGCGAGGGTCTTCTCCCATGCTGTGAAGTAAAGAAATTGTATCAGGACAATCCGTGGGGGCCGATGGTCTCCTGGCCATGGGGCTAAAGGATGATGTCTCCTTTCAATCTTGTATTCATCCCCCCCAAGGCCCAGGCCCTCAGACAATCCTCTGCACATATGTGATCATGATGCCACCCGCTGTTTTGCCTCCTTTTTTTAGCTCAATCAGTCTGACTGCATTTTGTCCGCTCAAAATGTCCAGGTCCTCGATGAGGATCCAGAGTGCCTCCATTCACTTAAGAAGTATGTTGTCATCACGTGAGCATTGTGGGTAGTGTCCTCCATCTTGGAGATGCGGCTTCACTGATTTTCTCCTGTATAACGCTGACCACATTCTTCAGCTCCATGTAAGGTGGTGTTCATCTTGCTGAATTCAGAAACAGGTCTTTCATGTTAGGGGTCTGGCTACAGATCTGTACTCAATCTCAGTCTCTCTGTTCCACATTGCTTTAGTCAACTGTCTCTGCACTCAGGTGGAATTAGATCTGGTCACGCTGAGGCTCATAGTGTGTTTTTCATAGTGTGTTCAGAAGTAGTCTTTGATAACCTTGATCTGAAACTATTTATAAACTACCGTATTGGTACAACATGAAATATGGTTAGTGAAGTTTATTTTATCAGATTAAAAAATGTACTGGTGGGTGTCTAGAGCTGGGTTTGGAGCTCTGCCATTTCCCATTCTCCTGTGAATAAAATTCCTTATTTCACTGTCCACTATGTTTGCATTTAAAAATATGAATTAATACAAATACCACCAACTGGATCTTGCATGTCACAGAAATACTGGGGGCACCGGATTACAGCAAAGAGTT
Source organism: Anguilla anguilla (assembly GCF_013347855.1). Taxonomy (NCBI): domain Eukaryota; kingdom Metazoa; phylum Chordata; class Actinopteri; order Anguilliformes; family Anguillidae; genus Anguilla; species Anguilla anguilla. The sequence goes on along the minus strand of NC_049204.1, from coordinate 56,157,305 downwards.
AAACTATTTTCAATGAAAGATTAGATTAAAAGACAGAAATAGTCACACGTGCTTTTATGCTCATCATTAACAACACCTCATTGGAATAATGACCAACACTTTAAGCTTCATTCAGAATAAATGAAACTTTAAAATCTCACAAAAAAAAGAAATAAATATATAAATCTTTGCATGCCTATAGCTGGAACTGTTGGGTAACTGATGGGATGTCTACTGGCATAAAAAAAAAGGAAAAAGTGATTTTAGCTTTGATCTTGTCCTGCTTGGCTACCTCTTTTGATTAAAAGAACTTCTGTAAGGCATTCTCTAGAACTCATCTACAATTGTACCTGAAAGTGATCGGCTTCAAATCGACTTCAAATACATCATGTGCAACTGATTAAAATACCGGCAGTTGGACAATGACTGTGTAATGGTGTAAAAAGCACCATGTTGGAAAGAGTCTCCCTATGCCTTTAAATTACATTCATTCCACCTAGAAGCCCAATGGCGGCCGCTTGATGTTTACTGTTATTTTAATTTCTCAGCAGGAGATTAAAAGCGCGGGTCTTGGGGCCACTTTGTCACCCGCTCCCCATCCGTCCGAGAGCGGAGTGACAGATGACTGGTCGCTGAGCAAAGCGGGAATTTTTACTGCAGATTGGAAAGAAAAAAAGAAAGAAAGGAAGAAAGAAAGAAAGAAAGAAATTGCTCCATTATACGACAAAGGTAAATCATTCAACGTGATGGAGCCCCCGGAATGTCATTTCCACATATAGCATTTTCATATGTAAATGAGCGTCCTCCTCTCCTGTGTAGGGTGTGCGTGTACTGTATGTATGCTGGCCTGAGCTGGGCTGACTGTGAACAACTCAGAACCGCCCAGTACGGAAGCACAGACACTCCCACACACACACAGTCGCTCTGACATGAGCGCACAGTAAGATGGAATCTAATATCAGATCATTGGAGTCAACAAACAATATACAGTCTCCATATTGCTTACTAATAATATTCACACCTTAAAAACAGGAAGCATATGTGTTTTGTTAGTCTGGACATTCTAATATAGACCTAAAACATAATGTTACTTTTAGGCTTAGGCTTTGCAAAAAGGCTTTGGTAATGAATATAATCAGTACACATGGTCCCTAATTTGTGGTTTTTTGGCAAAAAATGAAAATTTAAAGCAGGATGGGACTAATTAAGACTATAACCATCTTGACATTACCTCTAAAATATCAAAACAATTTACTAAAAGCGATTTGTTCCCTAAACATATCAATGAAGATAATCAAACCAGGCTCAGATCTTTATTTAAACTTTGCCAATGCAGTAAATCATGGACATCCATGGCTCTCGGGCCATTTTGGCTCATCCAGGTAAACGGTTGACCCTTCACGTAGTGATAAACTCTATCGTGTGCCATTGAATCCTGACTGCGCAAGTGCCACCTGTAGCAGAAATACCACAGAGCTGCACAAAAGTGGCCAATTGGCCAACGGGCTAAAATTGGCTACAAACAAAACTGGCACTACTAAAGGGCGGATGGTTTCGGTTGGCAGGGCACCCCCTGCATCACGCAGATGCCCGCTGCACTAGCTGCTCTGGCTGTGTGGGCAAAGGCACGGTGGCTGGACTAGTGAATCGGAGAGTGGCTCAGAGGAAGAGTCTGCTGGACCGCATCCTCGCAGATTGGTGGAGGACGTCGCTACGACGAGACAAGCCTACTGTTGCAACTGGGCATTCTGAACAGGAGAGAAGAGAACATTTGGGAATAAAATGTTTTTAAACATTGAATTGTTAGATTAGCTAAATGTGGGACAGGTGTTTGCACTGGAGTGGAAGGCAGAAATAATCATTTTGATTTTTTTTCAGTAAAGTGAAGATTGTTCAGACTAAACTTATGCTGGAATGAGATGCTGATTGAATGATTAATGTCTTGACTTTGCAACGGTAGGCTAAATATCATAAAACGCTGATTCAAGATGTATGTCAAATTAATCAAAATAAATAAATAAATCATGTCATGCAGCACAAAAAGCATAATCTAGGCAAATGGGTATGATTCGCATTGGATTTCTGGGCTGGAAAAAAACTGAAATTTGTGAATTATTCATTTCAACAGAGGTCATCTGTTTAGTGTGTGGCTTTCCAATAAACCTTAATATATTCAATTTTTTAGTTTGTCTTTCTAATCCCAATGTGATACTGTTACTGTTTATCCACGCACATGCAATGCTGGGAAATGTACGTCCCAGTTGATTCAATGGTGCTCAAAAGATAATGTGCGTTAGTGATTCTGCCTTATAAATACAAAGGAGCAAATTGAGATTATTGTGCAATTCAACCAAATGGGACTCAAAATGCCAAAAATCATTAAAATATTCTGGACATCTAGAAATGTGTGGTTATTGCAAGGAGGAGAAAATATTTCTGTGAAGAAAAGTGGTAATTAAAATAAAAACATGGCCAGCTGAAATGTGTTCTGCCACATAGCATTATTGATAATAATTATGGATGTGCCATATTTGCAAGCGGACTGTAATACATTTACGTGTGCTAAAGCTGAATAATAACTATCAACCAACTGTAACATAATGCAGTGCCACAGAGAAAGAGATCTCAAGAAATCAAGCAAGTGATATAAATTATATTTTCTGTGACACGCACATCAACAAGGACCTATGAGAAGCTACTGTCATAGACCTGGTTCAACAAATCCCACAAAGAAAGAAGAACAAGAGCAAGCTGGTACTGATGATGCCATACATCCATCCATTGTTTAAACTAATAGCATTATCCTACAGGGGGTCATGAGCTGGAGCCAAAGCAGACTGGCATTTCTCTATTGCACAGACAAACATGTGACAACTTGCCAGTGAACACAGCCAGCATGCCTTTGGAGTACAGGAGGAAACTGGAGTATGTGAAAACAGAAATGCGGCAAATATTTAATGTCACAAAATCAATAATCTCATATTTAATGTAACATAGCACAACAAAAAATGAGCATGAAGTTGGTAGCCTGGCAGTATTGTGCACAGGGGACACTCGGTCCCACTCCCCCTTCATCATTACACCGTACATTTCCAAATGTTCTATGACATAATGCCATGGTTTAAGTTGACACAAACCAATGCAACTTCATTCAGTTACAAAAGAGCCTATCTCCTGAGTGGATTTTTGAGCCCATGGGAATCTTCAGAATATCCAACAGTCACTAATTAGCATGCGGTGTCACCATTACATCTGCAGAGAAGTTCAGTGATGATCTTCAATAAATATTCTGATTTGCTTTTCTAATGCAGTTTTTAAGTTTTCCTCTTCTCTCTTCAAAGACAAAAAGCATTATGTAACAACAGCTTATGCCACCTCCATTTTAAAAGGTAAGCCTCTCTATGCAGATTGGAGGCTTGGCACTTCTAGGACTTGCTGTTTTACTAGTATTTGTGTAACTCATAAGTTACATAGTGTCTGCAAGAGACCAGTAAAATGAACAAATCATGATGTTACTCCCTTTACTTCAAAACGACCGCTCTTTGACTGAATACAGTCCATATGTTTTACTTTATTGTATAATTATAAACCACGATAAACCAGCACCCCATAATAATAACATATGCAAAGTGTCTTATTCTCATTCCCTTAGACCGAGCACACCCACCACCCATCAGTCTACAGCGCCTTACGACGGTGACACCTGGAGGTCACCCACTCTCGTCAATCAACCATTAAACATGTCTATATGCAGCCATTATCTCCAGCATTATTAACCAAAGCTCACACGGCCATGGAAGGGAGAAAAAAAATCAATATTAAAGACTTGCATGATTTGATTTAATTAGGGAAATGCTGTGGGAGCAAGAAAAACAATGTGACCTTTTTATGGATGGGCATGTACTGGTAAATATATTCAAATTAGAACGACTGCGAACGTGTGTAATGACATCCATCAGTGATGTAGAACGTAGACGCACAATTTCAAATGTATAAAGGCAAGCAACAGGAAATTACGAAAGCCAAAATGATACATTCCGTGTCCACTTTTTACTCTGTATGCACGTTTCACCGTGATACTGTAATATGATCCAAGAAATGCAAATGAAATGTAATCAAAGAAAAGTGCACAGGATATGTATTTATAAAACATGTTCTGACATTACCACAGTTGTCTTTTACAGTAAAGACATGCACATCTTCCTGCCCTGAATAAGCCAGATATCAGCCTTTTGGCTGAACTGCAGATTAAAAATAATGTGTGTTGCCACCCTTTCTCACACATGAACATCCCTTCTGACATTTTTACTACTTGTCACCCATCTTTCATTTCCGTTTAAGAACAAAAAAACAGGACCCCCCCCCCCCCCCCAATGAATAATTCACGAGCCACATCAATGTTTTATGAAGAAACGTGGTTATTATTTTGAAGGTGGGAGAGGATTAATGAAAATATAACTTATTTATTTTTCCTGCGGAGGTGGAGTGGGATTTACTGAGCGATCAGAGAGCCGGCCCGCAGATTACTGTTGCCACAAGGGCGTCCCTGCTGCCCACACTTTAATACCACACAAATCTTTTAACACACTGCTAAACTGTAATAGGGTTGACTACGGTTAATAAGAACAACACCGGGTCAAGGCTGAGAGAATTTCAGCTGATCAGCTAAAAATGTGAGCGTGTGTGTGTGTGTGTGTGTATGCACACATACACCCACACATTTTTACACTCTTAATGTTTTTTTTGTCAATAAAATAGTCAAAGGTTTTTTTTTTTTCTTCAGGCTTTGTGAATTCCCACAGCCATCACGGCTATATATGTCCCATTTAAAATGCAATGCTGCCTTCCAGGAAATAAGGGGTTAATCCAATTGCGACTGGCAGGGTGGCCAGAGTCCAAGAGCCCAACTGAGCATGGCCAGATCATTAGCAATCAGGCTCACTCACATCTGCCTCTCCATTAAACACCCTCCACCAATCATGTGCTCGTGCGGCACCTGGGCATCAGCGCGGGCAGACAGCAGTGCCTCCAGGACAGCAGGTGCCCCCGTCGCACGCAGCCAAAATCACGCGGAGGCGCAATAACTCGCACCTGAGCTCCAGGACCGGACAATGGGCCCAGCTGAGCGGAGTCCAGGGTGAATTAGCAGTCCGGGACTGCGGCGCGGTGATTATGACTGAACGCTCTCCTGCTTGTACTCGCACTGTGAAATTGCGGGAGGATTTCGCCACGGTCATTTTTCATTGTCTACTTATGACGTTCAGTATGTGCTCAGTGACTTTCATTTAACCCCCACCACCACCACCACCACCACCATCCCAGCCTCACCCCCCACCCCCCCACCCCCCCCACCCCCAACATAAATCTGTGTTTCTGTAGAAGTCACAAAGGGGAGGTCATTCAGTTGAATAGGCCTATCCTCCGCAGGCACTCATCCACGTAATGTTCACAGCGTAGCAGAAAGAGCGCTGCTGTTGCGAGGCAGTCCTCAGCGCCGCCAGGACCGCTCCGTCATTTTTTGCGGTCACAAACGCAAGACCGCACTGCTCGCGTACGCCAGCCCCGAAACGGCCACTCTGACTCAAAGGCGGGGTCGAGCCGGCCCTGGACACGGCCAGCCCTTATCTGAAGACCGCCTCTCCTCCTTTCTCCCTCTTCCTGTACCCCGCCTCGTTTCCACGGCGACGCGGCGGGTGTTTAATCTGGGCGCCCGGGCTGTGGGTGTTGCCGCGGCGGCCTGCGCCGGGGCCCGGGAGATTGATGCGCCTCGGCGCGGCGGCGTGATTGAAACACCTCCTCGGCCCATAAAGCTGTCAGCGGTCTGATGGAGCTGCAGGCCCGTTTTATGCATTACACCTGTCACCCTTCCTCTTCGCACTGACACGCAATGAAATAGGAAAATCAGGATATTTGTTTCCTCGGCCTTGAGACCGCGCAGTCAAATCATGGAGTGCCACTGAATCACCGTTAGCAACCCTCGCCGCGCACCCCCGGTTACCGGTTTAAAAAAAAAAAAAAACGCTGGCGTGCGCCGCCGCCCGGGATCGCTCGGGGGGTCGGGACCCCGTCGGCGTCCCTCGTCGCCGATTGGCCGGCGGAGCGGCGGAATGCGCGTGCGTCCGGGCCCCGGTTCCCCCCGCCAGGACGGCGGGATGGCGGCAGGCGCGTCACAGCTGGACCGGGGGAGAGAGCTCTGTGTGCGCTCACACCGCGCTCCCCCAGGATCAGCCGGGCGCTCCAGCCCACGCCGCCGCCGCGGAGCCCGAGGGCAGTAAGGCAGGACGCAGGCTTTCATTCCCCAGTTACTCACCGCCGACAGCCCCAGACCAGCTGTCTGCTACCTGGGAGGCCCCCCATCCCCCCACCCACCCACCCCTTTGTTCCACTCCATTTTATTTCAGATTTGAAGTGACCTTTATAGCTCCAGGTACCAAACTTATGATTTATGTAACCAAACAGAAAGCAGTGCCGGGAATTTTAATCAGTGTTACCGCATGAGTTTTTCTTTTCTGCTGTGTTCTTTTTTTCTCTCTTCTTTCAATGATACACCGTCTGCATTGTTGCGAAAATCCAAAGAAAAAGAGAGACAAGAAAGAACTGAATAAAAAAAAATCTAGCTGCTCTATGAGAGACATGAAGGCTAACTGCACAGCAAATGCTGGATGTAATATTCTCTTCTTTACCTGAGAATAGGTTGACATATTGCAAAACGAAACAGCCAATTCCACTCTGGTGAAAGTCTATCCACAACAATGTTGAACTCTAGCATCATCATGTAGAAATCCTTCTGCCTAAGTATGCAAGAGGGATAAACAACCACTTGATTTCTGTATCCTAGATTTATTCAGTGCCCAATAAAGAATAAACATTTTCACAGTCCCCATACGATTCTCCACAGCATGTATATGTACCTCTCCTGAACCTTTTAAGCCATAAACATTTTATTGAAATGTTAATATTTATTGGATTACTTCCTTCTGTGTGTCTACAATTCTTGTCATGCACTGTAAACCTGGTAATGTCTATCCGTTACCACACTGCTAGAGATCTTTCGAAACGAGTGAAATAAAAGTCCAGGGGCTCCCAAGAGGAAGGTCTGCCTAACGCTCTCATGCATGGTGGAAGAGCGGCCGTAAATTAAAGAGACACCTCACTAACACAAACTGATGCCTCCTCCCGTAAAACTTTACAGCACATCTGCATTCTTTTGCTACCTCACGTGTTGTCTTGGCCCCACCTTGGTCTTGTTGATTCTTCTATTTCAAATGTAGCTGCAGGTAAATCTGCCAGCTAAGGCGGCCCGAATAGCTAGCTCTCATCAGCATGTTCTTACGTTCTCAAATACTAACAGAGGTTCCAGGAATTTTAGATGGAAAATTCACCAAGAAAGAATGTGTATTTTGTAAAAGAATAAAATAAAATAGGTGTAGAACAATACATAATGTTGCTGAAAGCAGTACTGCTGACTGAACAGACACGAGCAGCTGGGATTTGTCAAAAAGGCTCCATTTCAGCCAGGTTCATTACTTCAGTTTATAAGCCTTACCCCTGCACATATATTAAAGCAAATTCAAACTAAATTGTTAGAGAGCACACATGACCTCTGTAACCCCGTAAAATAGAAAATGCGGCAACAATTTCTTCCAGCAGTCTTTTAATCATGTTGAGCAGATGTTGGCTTCAACATCTAAACCCTCCTACAAAGTCAATGTCACGTAGCCAATACAATTCATATTGATTGCGAAAATTGAATTAGCAATGTATTCTGTTTTTGCTATATCTGAAAGGTGAGACGGTTATTAAACATAATGTGAACAGTCTGTTGCGCATATAATGAAAACAGCAGTATGTGATTTGTTGGAAAATCCACTGTATGCCATTATCACTTCAAAAGACTGGTATTGGTGGTGTCCCCTGTAGGAGCACAACGTATTTATTCTATTCACCTTCATTTGTACAGGGAATACAGAGGTTGGCTGAGCATGCATGCTCTTTTACAAGCAACGCCCTGTAAATGCTTCCCCAAGTAGCCTAACCTGAAGGAAGCCCACAGGGACTAGGGGAGAACATGCAAACTCCACACAGAAAGGCCCTGGCCAGGATTCGAACCCGGGACCAGAAATCCGCTTCACCACCGCGCTGTCCCGCGGTACGCTTACAGCCACAGCTACGAGCGCTTTTCCCGATTAAAGACAGAAACTGGGTTTAGGAATTACCGTGAGTGAGCCCCGATTTAACTTCTTGTGACACCTTGGTGCAAAAATAGCATGGAGATAACCCAAATATTACCCTCTCTGGCTCGCGTGTTAAAACCAGGCAAGACAAATGACATTCATTCCGGGACGACGCATTTAATCAAAGAGTGTGATAATTAATGCTACACTCCATTGCCCAAACAAATATCTTTGTCAAGGTGCTTGTTGCCGTACAAGTCCTTCTCCTGTTCTCAAAGACACGATAACAAGCCATCTTAATTGCCTCTATCCCATAGATTCCACCAGCACTGGGCACAGATTCATCCAATCCCTCCCTTCCAACAAGTACATAAAATATTTTATCTTGCTGGCGCTCCGCTAACTTTAATAAACTGAACGACCTTGCTGGATTGCACAGGGGATAAATTAGGTTTCTCTTCCCCACCGGCAGGAACAACTTCCACATAGCGGTCCTTATCTGGGCTCGACTTAATTACGTGCTTTAATTTTAACATTTTTAAAATGACCCCTCACCATGAGGAGACAGGCTGTTTTAATTAAACAAATGAATATAGCACTTATCCAACAGGATCAACGCTCTCATTTGTCATGGTAATAGTTAAGAATGCTGATAGTGTTATCTGGAGACACACACCTAATTTTACCACACAGAAGTACAATCCATTCTAGCTATGGTTACATGCAAAAGTATTGGGACAGTGACACAGTTTTGGTTGTTTTTGGCTCTGTACGCCAGCACACTGGATATGAACCAAAACAAGGAGGTTAAAGTGCAGACTGTCCTCTTTAATTTGAGGGTATTTATATCCGTACTGGGTAATCTGTGTAGGAATTACAGCACCTTTTATACACCGCTGCCCATTACAGAGGAGCAAAAGTAATTAGACAATTGGCTGCTCAGCTGTTCCTTGGCTAGCTGTGTCTTTGCATCATTAGTTCATGCAGAAGAAAGTGAACTAGAGTGGACTCTAGGTGTGGAATGTTCATTTGGAGTCTGTCGCTGTTGTCTCTTAACATGAGGGCCAAATAAGTGTCAATGACAGTAAAGCATGAGGCTGAAAATTTTTAATTGGTCGGTCAGTGACACCCAAAACATGGGTGTGGCAAAATCAATTGTTTGACACATTGGGGCTCATTTGCGAAAAATGCGTACGACCACATTTGATCTTAAATGGTGTGCAAGAATGTTTCCACGAACAATTCGGAATTAAACTGTATTTTTTCATGACTGTTTCCTTATGCTAATCACAAAAACAAAGGACTGCACATGTGTCATGAATCACATATTGGCGTTTGTAGGAACATTTTTGAGAACAAAAGTAAGTTTTGTGAATGAGGCCCATTGTGAGGAAGTAAGAACACATTGGTGAGCTCAGCAATAGCAAACAACCTAGCACACCACTGATGAACACTTCACACGTGAAGAAAAATCCCCTTTTCAACTGTCAAACCAATCAAGAACCCTCCCAAGGATGGAGGTATTGATGTGTCAAAGATGACCGTAAAGAGAAGACTACACCAGCATAACATCAGAGGGTCACTGCAAGATGCAAACCACTGGTAAGCCTCAAGAGCAGAACAGCAAGATTAGAGTTTGCTAAAAAAAGTACACTTAAAACAATGTAGTCCAGGAGAAAAGTCTTATGGACAGATGGAACAAGTATTAACCTGTAGCAAAGTGATGGAAAGAGATAAGTGAGGAGAAGGAAAGGAACTGCTCATAATCCAAAGCACCCCCTTATCTGTGAAACATAGTGGAGGTAGTGTTATGGCTTAGGCATGTATGAGTGCCACTGGAACTGGCTCGCTTGTCTTATTTAATGATGTGACTGCTGGCTGCAGCAGCAGGATGAATTCTGAAGTGTACAAAAACATCTTATCTACTCAGATCCAACAACATGTCCCAAGACTCACTGGATGGCGCTTCACCTTGCAACAGAACATGGAGCCCAAACATACTGCTAAAGCAACCAAAGCATTTTTCATTGCCAAAAAGTCAAAAGTCCTTGACTGGCCAAGTCAATCGCCCATCCTGAATCTAACTAAACATGCGTTTCCCAAATCACAGTGAGCATCATATTCCATTTAAGGTGTACATTAGCACTTGCAATCTTTGGGGTTTCTAAGAGACTCTCCTTCTTCTTAGAATCCCTATCACTGCGATATGAAACACTAATAAAATCTGTCAAAAAGCCAATGTTATTTTCGAGGCCCTATACTTATGGTTAGTTCTGTCTAAGGACAGAACGTCCTCCTACCCACCAACCGCTCATGTCCTTTTATTCAACACTAATAATGAGGCTGAATAAACACATTTCACTGAAACTGGCACAGTGGTCACGGAGGTACATTTCTGTAGGACACGAGGCACTGGAGTTGCATTTCCCCAAGCACACAGAATACGGAGGCTATCTCTGCTTACACATATGTCAGAATGATGCCCGGCTTATTCTAGAGTGCCTTCACTCCTACATTATATCCACCTCCACAGTAATAAAGCACCTGCTGCCCATCTTGTCCTGCAATGGCTACCATGCATATGGCCTAAAGCTCTCATTTCTGTGAGGCAGCATATGTTCTGGTCGGTGACACACACCCGAGCTTCATACAACATGTCCCTCTTTGGGTCTCTGAAATATTAAAACACACATGATCACAGCTGCGCACTCTGCTAATGGCCTATTGTTGTGTAAGTAAGCAGTAACAGCTGAGGCCATCAAACACCAGGACGGGGACGCGCGCACACACACACACACACACACACACGCACACACAATCCGCACAGGTACAGCAGCCGTGCACGGAATTCCAAATCCGCATGCAGCTCGCCTGCCGAAAGCAATTTGCCGAGGCTTTTCTATCTAAACTGATATTTTGTTTGCCTTTGCACGGAGCGGAGGCAAGAAAGCCGCACATCGGAATCTCGCCAATGAATATTTTCACACACACATCTCGCCGTCTCTCTCCCTTTCCAGGGGAGAATTTGGGCGGGAGGTGGTGGTGTAAAAAGCTCTGAAAGTAATTTACACATCTCCGCTTGTTTGCATACCTTATATAACATATTTTGCGAAATGCCAAACATCAAGGGCTCCTAGGAGCTGTCTGGGGAAAGCGTTGTGAAAGACATCAGCACAGCAGGAAAAGGAAGGCCTATTACAGTACAGCCTATTACCGCTGTTTGCTGATGTACATTAGCGGTAGCAACAACAGAAGAAAGGTTAAAGTGATTCCCAAGAATCTGTAGGAACTGCAGGGGAGGGGAGGGGGGGGCAGCCTGACAGAGGGTATTTATTTAAGGTACTCTTGATCTGCCCACTGCTTCAAACATAGCAGCTCTTAATAGCTCACTCCCTCCCATGTGACATGCCACGGGGCATCCCACCGCTGGATTACACACCCAAACACCAACCGCCAAGCTTGCGCGCTGGCCCACTTTTCCTCCCTCAATTATCCGCGCCGGGAGGCCCTCTAAAACTGTGTGCCGACGCTACGCACTGAAGGACTTAAGTGTCACTTACACAACCTACTGTGTACCGTCGCCTCACAATGCTAATCTCAATCTTCGCCACTCCAGAACTGACATCGAGAGGCTGTTGACATGACAACAAAGTTATTTGGCCGCTATGAATGTCATCTATTACTGCTCCTTTCACTTTAATGGGGTGCCTTTGCAGAAAATAAAATCAGGATTGGCTAGCAGCTCTGAAACCCCATTCAAATATAGTCCAGTATTTTTTGTTTTCATAATCAGGGGGAGTCACATACCGTATGCACAGTTGGAAGTGCCGGGGTGACATGGTCCACTGGATTTGGCATGCAACGGACTGGACTGATGTGCTGGCAGTTCCATTCTCCAGCTATTCAAATGGAGTTCTGAAGCCCCTGAACTCCCCCCCTGAGAAGAGCATGGCTAAGGGCAACAGTGAGCGTGAAGTTTCTTAGCTCCGCAATCCCCGAAGGCTACACCCTGAGCAAAAAACCTGGAGCCTGTCCCGACCGAGCGGAGGAGACTCCGGGAGTGACGCATCCCAGAGACGCGGCTGAAAGAGAGCCATCCGCAGCACTGACAGGTCCAGACAAACGAGGCCCAGTTAAAGTTAAACAGCTCGTTCGCAGCCCCGGACCCAAAAGAAAGTTCTTCCACAGACAGGCCGCCAGCTGTCAGACAGGCTTGTGGAGAACTCGGTGCCCTCGGGCTATGACATCGCACATCTCTCCATGCAGTCAGCCAGGGGGGCTACTCCCCAGCAGTGATCATCGGCAGACATTTTTGTGCTGCCGACAGAGAGGGAGTGAAAAGGGTAACGAGACATTCATTCAGAATGTTGTCACATCAGAGCATGGAGCATGCAGGCCACCGAAAACCTGGGGAAATACATGAACTCACTTCTCCTCCATCCTGCTAGGGAAGGTGAAAAGAAGGTGATGTAAAGCGATTTTTTGGAGTTCTTCCGTGCTGTCGAACCTACAGCAGATATTAACGTATAAACTTTCCTCCAAATTATGAAAGGGAACAGTTTTTAAAGGTCTAAATTACAACAAAAATGTTTTTTTCCTCTGTTTCATTCCAAGTTGCAGCATGTGCTCAACCATAACAGTGACGATAACTATGCCGAAGAAGGTCCTTGAGTGATGGAAGGAAAGGAGAAAAGTTTTGAGGTCTGGTAACCCTCCAGGTCATGCACCTGCGAAAGAAATTAAACAAACCAGAAAGCAGGGACGACAGGAGGAAATGCATTCCTTTATACGCACAGCACGTTCTTCTATTTCTTGGCGTTGTATATTCCGCGGCGTCCCTCCAGCACTGTAAAGCTGATGATAAACGGCCCGGCAGGGGGGGAGGGCGAGAAGGATGCGCAGACACCGACGACATTACTCACACTGCCGAGAGGTGAAGATTTGATTTCCTGTCTCATCAAGGGACTGTAAGAGAGGACTCTCTCAAACGAACTTGACTTGACCCTCTCTAGGCTGCGCTCCACAGCAGTAATCAGCGATTGGTGCACCCTCTGTGCAACACCTCTGAGCGGATCCACACCAGGAAGCAGGGCAGCCCAGACCAGGCCAGCGGGCCAGAATACACCTGCCCATTTGTGTTTCGGTTTTAGTGGCAAGGTCAAAAGAAAGAACATAACTATCTGGATGCAATTGACTGCCATGAAGTACAAGCCAGATACACACAGACACACCGTATTGTATAGGATGTACGGAGGAACAAGAAAACAGTGGGTTATTAAAAAAGCATCCTAATATTAAAGCTGTTTTGCGTCATTATCCTCATGACATTGGGTAATAGCAGTCCTCTGTGTACAAAAGTCTTCCCAAAATAACATATTTGGCAAAAAAACAAACAGAAATAGTTTGATGCTACTTTAACTTTGATACAAGGTGACATTACAGGCATTCGGCAGACACTCTTATCTGGAGAGAATTACACAACCTTTTGTATTTTACCACTCAACCGCCTGGATGTATACTGAAGCAATTGAGGTTGAGCACCTTAGCCAAGGGTACAACAGCAGTGTCTTTCTTCAGAATCAAACCAGCCCAGCACTCTAACCATTTCACCACAGTCACTGCAGGGACACGGCTTAGACACTGGTCACATGATCAGAGGGCGGTGTGTGAAAGTGCGATGCATTTCACACAAACCTCTTGCCATTCGACCTCTTTGCCTGCACATGTCTTCAATGCGCTGATGTAAAAGTAGAAGATCAGATCCAAAATACAGGGGGTTTATCGCTCGGCACTACATTACATGGAGGTATGAGCCCGACACATGAGGCTACAAAACGTGACACCAGTAAGAAGCAAGTAATTTCATAGCTTCGAGCGAGACACAGTACACTCAACTCCATGCATTTTACACCGAGATCATGTCAGTGATTACATGTATTTTATCACTAGTACTCCTCAACGCAAACCTCAAAACCCTCCATAAATCCTCCAAAACTTTTTAAAGCTCAGGAATCCTCCGCAGACCGTAACGGTAACGTGGTCTTTCTGGCGATCGTCTGTCTCTGGCACCTCCTTGGAATCAGATAGCTGATGGGCATCCATCCTCGCCAGTTCACAGCGCGCCAGCGTCCGTCCGCTTCACGGCGTCATTAGGCGCGTCCTCGCCGGACACGTTCAAGCGCACCTCGCCAGAAGGATCGCTTTTTTTTTTTTTTTTCCCCCGCGGAAGGCCATCGAAGACTCATGAATCACACCGGCGAAGAAGTGAGAAAAAAAACATTTATGGAAAGAACAGCCCTGTCACAAACTCAGCAGAGTCGAGAGTGTGTCCTCCGTCCCTGTCATTTCTGTCTGCACACAAAGGAAAACTACACGCCAAATAAAATGGATGCAGTTTGAGTGGTTGATGTGCGAGAGAAAAAGACAAAACAGGATTTTTTGTTACATGTTTTTGTACATTTTGCACATTTTTGCAGAACATCAACAATAAAATGAAGATTTATTAGATAATATAGTTTGAGTACGGTCCTTTTACTCAGTGTACATGAGACTTCTGGTTGTGCTTGGTCAGTAATTATTTTTCATACCCAGTCAAATGTAATTATTAATAAGTAGAATTTATTTTGTGGGTAGCCAGAAATCACTGCCTAGCTCTGTTATATGGATTGGTATTGCACCAGCTAATAAACTTAGATAAGATATCATATGCAGCAGTAATGCAATATCATGAATGAGCTTAGCATATTAAACTAAACTTACACAAAGCTGAGATTTTAACATTAGCTTCCAGTCCTCCTCCTGGGTATTGCTTATTGTCAGCATCATAACAAAGTCCACAGCATGACAAGTAATCTGTGCAATTTCTGTCACTCTAGTTGGGAGACCATTGCTTAAGCATGACATTAGACTTGAATCATGAAAGCCTGTACCATTTCAGCATTGGCATTTTCATTTAATTTCCTCAGGTCCTGCAGCATCAAGGGTCAACCACCCCCTCTTTACAATTCTACAATTTATAAAGAAGCTAGTGTAAAAACAATCTGGAGGAAAGGAACTAATTATGCTACTACAAGTGCACATCAGGTTGTGTCCTGATATTTTGAATATATGAATGCCATGTTCAAATTGAAGATAATTCACATTAATAAATTTGAAAAGGGAAGTTACATACTGTATAATTAACGATAATTAGTATTTAAGTGAAGTTTGACAGTAATACATTCAATTGCAACGAGCTGAGGACTGTTCCTTTGAGGACAGACAATTCCGTGTAAGGTACAACAATAAGCAACATCAGTAATTAATTGAATCATGCTTTTCTGATCACCTGAGAATGCACACTGCAAACGGCAGCAATCCCAAAACCGCAAATGTGTTGATTCATTAAGGATTACAAACCCCGTGAAAAGTGCATTTATGTAAATTCTGAATTAGCAGAAGGGATATTTTTGGATTCATCACCTAAATCAACTCTATCTACATAGACAAGCAGCTCCTGCCGTCGTAATTTTGGTATCCATGCAGAAAAGGATATTTTGGAAGAAAAAATCCCTTCAATATTAACTATATACATGGCAAGCGAATATTTAGTTAATATGAGCATTGTTTTTAACTAGGCACCTCCACCTACTACTGCTTAATTATGGGGATTAGTGTCTTGTTTACATCTATTATTTATATTTTGTAATGCCCATCGATCCAGCATCTATACCTGCTTATCATGGTCAGGGTCATGAGGCGTGCTGGAGCCCGTCCCAGTGTGCATAGGGAGGTGAGAGGGAGGAATACACCCTGGACAGATCTCCAATCTACTGCAGGACATACACACCATCACTCACTCACCATTCACTCACACAGTCATACCTACGGGCAATTTAGCCTGCCTGTGGACTGTGGGAAGAGGAAACCCACACGGACATGGGGAGAACATACAAACTGTGTACTGTGTGAGGAAACCGGAGTACCTGGAGGAAACCCACACAGACACGGGGAGAACATGCAAACTCACACAGGAAGGCCCAGGCCAGGATTAGAACCCAGGACCTCCTTGCTGTGAGGTGAAAGTGCTACCCACTGTAATAATACCACCCATTTTGTAATAACAAAAGGAATCAAATGTAAACAGAATTCATAGTTACACTGTCTATGCATGGCAGGTGTGTGTCAGTTTCTGAATGAAAACACATTTATATCTCTTTACATTACAATAAACACACATACTTCTGTTCCGTCAGTTGATTACCAAAGTATCATATTGGAAAGGGTTCTGAGAGTGATGTTACAGATGTATACTGTTGCTGTGGGTAATGTAAATGTGATAAAACCCCTGGTCAACCTGAGGTACAGCATAATCCTAGCATATCAAATATGGCAGTTGATTTTCATATGGTCGTTGCTGCTGTTAGTGGCAAGATATCTTTCCTATCCTTCGTCATAATCTGCTGGAACCCATCAATTTCATCAGTTTTGAACAATTCTAAGATGAATATCATAATGTACAATCAAATGAGACATTTGATGGATATTGCATGTACCCGCACCAAGTGACCTTACTATTAATACTGGTTGTAAATCTGAAATGGCTTATTATTTTTACCATATCGCGAAATTGTATGCATATTTGCACTGTAGTGTTATGCTTTGCATAAAGTAACTAAGGAATCCATATGCTGTTGTGTTGGTCATGAGTACATGACCAAAATTTTGAAATCTAAAAAAGGACAGGATTGGATAAACATTTTTCGAAAAAGTAAAATCTTACCAAAATTAATCAGGCCAAAATAAATTAAAAGTAATTTGTCCTCGCAACTCACTGTTAAGCTTACCGAAACTACAATCTTTTATAATGCATTTGTTTCTCTTGCACCTACAGCAATGAAAAAGCCACACATTGCAGTCTGGGAAATTGAGGCTGTAGGGAAATGAAAATAATGGATTAAAACATAATGTAAATAAATATAATGAGATAACGACGGCATGATTTCTATGTTAATGTTCTAATGCAGATGTGTTCAATCTTAGCCAAAAGGGGCCAACGCGGTGCAGGTTTTTGTTCCAGAAATACCCAGACATTTGTTCGTCTTTGTATCGCTTCCCAAGCTCACTTCTGAAAATGATGTAACTTCCGAGAAACACGGCTAATTCAGGGAACTAGATCTAGGCCGCATCAAAATGGTGTCTGGCAATGTTTTGTCATAAATAGATGGTGGAAAGATGAAAAAAGTGAAAGATCTGCATCCTTGGGTGAAGTCGACCTTCAAGCCACATTTTCTTTAGGAACGCCAAACTTCCAGTAGCTGCTATGTTGCCATAGCAATCCAATATCAGACGATCTACAGCAAAAAGCTGAGTATTAATTGGTTGGAAAATCCACCCTGGTAGAATTCCGGTACCTCGCCACACTCTCAGAGAAGAACCCAACCGCTCCCGGCTGGAGCGCGCAGCGGCGGGGTGCGGGCCTGACGGAGGCCGAGGCGGCGGACGCGGCGCAGAAGGCGATCGGCTGCCCGCTGCGCCCGTGCCTTCTGCGAGGGACACATCATTAGAGGCGTCATTAGGGGGGGGGGGGCGGGGTACGAGCCGCGGCGAAGCCCAGCGCACTCTGCCCAAACACGCTCTCCGGGAGCTCGGCCTCACCATAATGGGTTAATTTGTATCTCCCTGATTGAGCGCTCCTCTCAGAAGGCGATGGCCCACTGATCGCTTTAATGGAGCCAGTCAAACGGCGCGTCCTTTAGCAAAGACATCAGAAAGAGTGATCTGCTAATATGGCAGGAGGGAGCCAGTTGGTGGAAAAAAAGAATGAAAAAAATGAAAAAAAAGAACAAAAGCAACGGACCTTAAAATTTTCTGAAATCTTTTTCGAACCGTTCCTGTACTGTCGTTCAATTCTGCTTTATGAGGCACGGTGAGACAATGTGTGGCTGTATGAACAGCAGTCTGACCACACTTATGAGAATGTCAAACAGGACTACTAAAAACTGTAAACTTACCAAATTATAAAATTATGCAGACGAGCCTGTGTAAAAGGACATATTTGCATGCCCACCAAAGACAAAAAAGACGAAAGCAGTGGTTTTAGTACACATATGAATATGTATGGTAAGTCACAATCTTTGGATTTCCTTTAAAAAAAAATTTTTTTAAATCATGTTACGATTTTCTAGCTCAAGTTCCTGCAACCAAGTTCTGCGTCATGACATATTTTGTGATTGGCTAAGGAAACTGGTTCTATGTGTTCCGGTTGGTCCTCTGAGCGACTGCTGTCATAATTAAGCCGTCCTCTCTTATATTTCAGCTTATCACTCTATGACAACACATATATTGAAATGTAACTGATACTTTGAATATATTACGCAACCAAACCATGTTACCTGCACTTTGGATTCATCCTATAGCATGTTTTATTTCATTCAGAAATTGTGAGGGTGACAGTTTAAACCACTGGCACACTTTGGAAAAGCTACATCTTTCATGAGCCTTTCAGTCAATTTTCAGAACAAAATCTTCCTGGGGCCACTAACAAAAAGACAAAATAGATGCTGCTATTACACAACAAAAAATCTATTGATTTTTGCAGCGCCAATAAACTTTTATAATCATCAAGGAAAACAAAAGAAACTTCTACTAACACATGGTCAGTATAAAGAGGAAAACAAGTTCAACTGCAAAGAAATAGCAAAGCTTCTTTACTGCCTAGTCTTCCTGGTCTCTTTCCTCTAGATACAAACTAGTTGACCATGGTGGACAATGGCATTGATTTGATTTGCTCAATGCCACAATAACCATGAAATGCCTTGATTGGATAAGTAGCCATTTTTGCACCAGAAAATGATTCTGACATAAAGAATAAGTTGGAATGGCTAACAAGCTAAGGTTATTCTGATCATTCACAACTAGAAAAGAGGTGGAAGAGGAAAGTAAATATGATGATCATGACCGATTAATATTGAGCGACATTAATATTGCGTGTACTTTTACTTCTGGGAAAGCGAGGCTGTCCTTTGGAGTCATTGCAGTCATTTTCACATTTACATTACGAACAAACTAATCGGCATTTAGTGTACATGAAAGAAGATAGAAGCGGGATTGTTCAATTTTGCAGGCCAGTCCTAAAGCATATGTATTTTTAATGGGTTCCAGTTTGAAACAAATTGGGTAGTGTTCAGATAAATCCACAACATAACTAAGAGTGAAAATACTCATACATTAATGATCTCACAGGAGTAAAAATCATAAAATTCCTCAAAGTAAAACAGATTAATCAGTATTTCAGCTACATCAACTAAAACAGTCAAAATGACCCACAGCATAATTGGAGAATTAAATACATAGTTCTGGTTAACAGTCAGCTAAATAAACAACTTGCAAAGGCTGTGTTTCCCTCAATATTTGTAGTTATTTTAGCCATAAACTACTATGCATGCCATGATCGTAATCTGGAAAAGCCAGAAAAATAGTAAAAAATTATTTTAGTAACAAGAGGTTTTACTGATTAGTTAATTATTCATTTAAATACATGGTTTTCCATATGAAACCAGAAAGAGTTGCAAAAGTAACAAAACCTTTGGCACAATACTGCTACAATGTAATTTTGTTAACTACAAAAAACTTTTCTTATTCCTCAAGAAGACTTTGGCGCTGTCACATTAAAGATACTCTGCCATGCCTCATCATGAGTTAATTTAAGATGAGTCTCAGGAGCCATTCCAACTTGAATTCTGAGTGGCACAGGGTACATTGAGCTGGCATTTTGGTTGGCGTTGCTTTGCATAGTAGTATAAAACACAAAGCACTAATACCAGTTGTATGTCATTCACAATAATATCTGACACAGCCACAGCATCTCCAAGCATGATTTCAAACTGCATGTGTGACATGTTGGAGTTGCTGATGTTTCTCAGGTTAACAGAGAATTAGCTTGTTTTTTGTTTTCAGATTTTCATAATTTAAAAAAAATATGGCCAGCTTTTTAAAAACCTCTCCTCCAGCACTGATTTCATTATCATGTCAGCAGGCTATTTTCAGTGAAAAATAAACATGAGAAAATTGCACAGCAATTGAGAGAATGAGAGAAAAAGTTTTCCTCTCCACCTCTTTAATTGCATTTCACATTGTAAGCGTGCATTTAAAGGCAAACTATAAAGAATTCTTATCTTGAAAATTATATATATATATATATATATATATATATATATATATATATATATATGTGTGTGTATATTAACCAAGCTAAGGCATTTCTATGATGCACTGGCAATCTCTGTCTTCATGCACTTCCGCTGAACGTGTGCACCATTATCAGTATTTGTAATTCTCAAAATGTGTTTGGGACATTTCTGGGCATGTCGCTCTTTTCCGTGTGGGGAGGGGTGAGTGTTTGCGTCATAGATTCAACTTTAGTAGTTACGCATATTACCCTCAGATTTTGTAAACTTGTTTTCAACGAGTTTATGATCCAGCACAAGGACAGTTTTACCTGGTTTATATCTTATCTCTCAGTATTTCATTTCAAACTGCAGGAGAACAACTTCATTTTTGCATTTTCAGCGAGATAATTGCATTTGTTCCACTTTATTTTTCTAGAATTATGAATATGAATTGAAGTACTGTAAATGTCTTGCTTCATTTAAGCCATTTCTCAAGTCTCTGTGATGCTCACATCTGGAGTTATAAAGCCTTACATAGAACGCACCCTAAATGGGCGAGGACTGGGCAGATGTGGCATCTGTGAAAAGGGGTTAAGGTCCAAAAGACACCGTAATAAATCTCCACTTTTATATTTCGAGTTGTTTATATTTTTTACATCATAGTGCCTTGTTTGTGACCAGTGAAATTAGGGACAATGGGACGCAATGTTCTACAATATTAATAGTACATCAGTAGACACATCACATCCAGGAACTAACACTAAACCTTTCCAACTGAAATAATGTCAGGAACAGATATCAAACTGTTGCTGATTATGGCATTGCATACATAATCAAGGATTTATGCATGGTTTGTCTGATTCTTAATCATGGCAGTGACTGTGTAGTTCTTAGAGTTCCTAGAGAGCAGCAAGTTTCCAAACATTTTCCAATCATTTAAGACCTGTAGTTTCTGAGTGCCACTGAAATTATGATTTTCTTTTGGGGAGGGGGGGGGGGGGTGGTTTCAGGAGTTCTTAAGCAACGTTAAAAAAAAGAAATAGCAGGCGATTCCAGGAACAGCGTTAGCTAATTCTACCGCAAGCCCTAGTGGTGGACATCCCAGTGCATTCTGAAAGGCCGAGAGCGGATTTAATGTGCGCTCACCGCTGTTGCTTTTCTACAACTTCAACGGAACAAAAGTACAACTATGTCATATGAAAGCACGGCAATTTACTTCACAGGCTCAAAACAAAGAGACAGTAATAAAAAGGAAAGCGATTGCTTTTTCATTTCATTTCCACTGGGAAATCTGTTGGGAGAAATAAATGGAATACAATAATAAAGTTTAAGAGGGTCCTGTAGCTTTTCATTCTCTCTGTAATCCAACAGCAACACGAGGGTCACCCAAATTTAATACTTATTCATTTCCAAAGTGGCATTGCGGAGACCGTAATAATGTTTGTTTTGCTGGGGACAAAAGTGCCTGCAATTCTTCACAGTGTGACATTGTGTTGGACAGAGAGAACGGACGCTGAACACAGTACTCAACCTGGTTCACTGTGTGCCAGATTTCACATGAAGCCAGAGCAGTGCCTGGATAGGGCCAGATCCCCAATGTGTTTGTATTTAGTATAGATTTCCTTTCCTCTTCGGCTCCAGTTTAAAACTTTTGTGATAAAGACTGCAGCCGCGTACCATTTATTAAACAGCATCAAAGAAGAGGCCTTTGTGAGCCTGAAAACAGCAATTATAATAAAGAATCGGAAAAGCAATGGTAGAGCATATAAAGAGTAAAATGGCTGTTCTCAGTAAACACCATTCACCGGCACATTGATGAGATTAACATTTACAGAGAGGAAGACGACAAACAGCAAACGTATCCAGCATAAAATCAAATAAAAATAGCCTCTACACAGCCTTTATTTAGCTGCAATGAAGCTATTATAATTTTTACTACTTTGTTACAATTCATGTGTCAGTTTGGTTTAAATATGTTTAAATACCCATTAGAATTGTACACGCTTACAGGTAGATGTTTCAGGCAACTACAAGAGAAAATAAACGCTCTAGAGAGCACCACCAATATGTAGCCTGTTTTTTTTTGTTGCCAAAATTACATTCAGTATCAGATTTTACAAGCCCAACTGATGAGTATGACAGCCAGTAACCAATGAAAAATGTCTATTCAACAACATAATGTTTCAGCAGCTGTTTCTAGGAAGGCTTGAAGAAATAAAACTAGCAGCAAGGCAAAAGCACACGCCGAACAGAAACATAAAATGACGAGCTCACTGAGTTCTAAGAGCAAGAGCAGAAGTGTTTATTTTGTTCCATCTGCAGAGACTTAGCTAGCATGACAAACAGCTGAAACATGATGGCTGCTTCAAAACTGAAACAGCTCGGTAAAAATGGCCAGGGATTTCGAATGTCCCAGAGTATGTGCTGTACTGTAAATGCACAGGGCAAGCTACATCTGAAAATAACACATTCACACTTGCTATTCAGTATATAGCTCCTGTATGCGTGGCCTCATCATGTGGTGACTCCTTGGTGTGAAAACCTTTATGGTGTTTTAAAGGGTATTTGTACATTAGCTCTGAATAAACATTCAGAGAGGATGCATTATTCGAGTGTTGCCAAATATGCTAATTGTATTCGGCACCATCCCTAGTATTCACAGTACTCTCGCAACTGTCAAAAATACCATTCAAACTGACCAATCCTCCTCCACACATAACATACACACAACACAGACGTTCCACTGAAAACACTGTTGTTCAAGCAGCTCTCTAAGCAGAGCCTTTGTGCTAGGTGAAGGCGATTACTCTCATCCACCTGATCACTCATGTTCATTGAGCAATGTTACCAGCAGTGTCATCAGGGGTGCGGTCTAACCCGTGACCTCACAGAAAGATGCCCCTCTAACCTTAGTCTTCTCAGATCACATTCATGAAATATTCATGCTCCGCCTTTTTCTTCTTGGCAAAAGCTGACGAATTCCATTTCGCTCCTGAGCCTTTTGTTTCATTAACGGCCCCAGATGTTAAATGTTTACCAAATTACAGAAGAGTCTTGCCAATCCAAACCAGATGGGAGCAATCTATATTCAGATTAGAAATTTCCTTTGAACCATAATAATCTACAATGTTGTACTACAATCTCTGACTAAATGCTCTTTGACTTGATTTGGGGTTGCCTGGCGTTCTTTTAAAAAGTGTGCCTCTAAAGATTTTTTTAAATATATTTGCTTTTATTTAATTACAGCAGGCTGAACCATACTGCTTACATTTTTCATTCAGTGTACATTTGTGTCTGGCAAAAAATGAAAACTGACATCGGAATTATTTACAGGTTTGAATACCTGCAGGTGACCCACAAAAGAAGTCGGTCAGCCGCGAGTCAGGTTTTAAAAGGTTATATACATATATATATAAAATTGTGTATGCATCTGATTAGCAATCTGTTTTTTTTTTCAATACCTTTGTTGAATGCAACTTTCTAACATACAGAACTACTGATAATGCTGAGTATAGAAGCAATTTTCAGAAGGTAAGTAAATTGTTGGTTTGAATGTAGGTTATAGTGGTAAGTAAAAGGATGGATACTGATCAGGAGTTCTTAAAAATTAGACACAGATACTGACATAAAAACACAGCATTACTGTAATGGTGATATTTCTGTATATTAAATAGAAAGTGGTAAATTTGTTCCACATTGTGAATATATATTCAGATAATTACTTCAAGGCACATAAATATGAACAAATAAATACATCTTACTCACAAATGTGGCACCTGGGACAAGTAAATGTTTATAACATGTACATGAGCTATTCCCATGTGTAAAATATATTTTTTTATTGATAAAATTTGTGGCTCCACTAAGCATTCCTTCATTTTAAGCCAAAGCATACACAAAGTACGGGGATACATGTCCCTGAAATATTTATATTCATACTTCATTATTTTCTGGGGAACAGTCACAATGAATTCCCAGAAAGATAACCCACAGTGGAAGAATTCTACACGAACAGTAATCTACACCGCCTGTAAATAAATAATCCCAAGTTTATCATCATAAATTTTATCCTTTCTCTGCTGCATTAATTAAATCAGAACACAGATTTTTTATGAGAGTCCAATCTCAAACACTTCACACTCCATTTATTAATTCACATTTCTGACAGAAAGTCAGTGGAGCGAGACCAAATTATCTATTTAAATACTAAATTGTAAACAACACGTAAATGAAATTGTCCCACTGAGGTATGGTGCTCTCACACACACACACGCACACACACACACACATATATGCACGTGCACCCGCATGCACATACACGTGCACACACACATTTATTTGATTATTTTACACATATTTGTCTTTATTTATAGATTTTAAAATGGTAAGATCAATGGACTTATTTGCCCCCCAATACCCAGGCTATGGGAATGACAGCTAATTAAAAATGACGAGTAAACTACTAAGGGAAAACAGTGGCCTGAAGAGGCATTCTTTAGTAGACGGCAGAGTGGGCGAGGAGAGAGGGAGAGAGTGAATGCAATTAGGACGGGGAGGATTTCTTCAAGGATGGCGTCTTCAAAAGGGAGGGAAATGGTTTCCAGGCCTGCTCGGCGCAGATACACAGAGCGGTATCTGCAAACGCTCCTCCAGTCAGACTGTTGACTTAGCGGAGCTGTTTGAGTTTGCCACGGTCTCTCATAGGCTGCGCAGCAATACAGCCGGTCTTCGCGGAAAAAAAAAAAAAAAAAAAAAAACATGCAGATATCAACAAGGCCCTCGGAGCGTCCTAATGCGTCCCGTCAGCGCCCCGGCGAGAGCGCTTTGTGGGATCGCCGAGATACCCGTAATCTTCCGCCGGAGGTCACGGGGTCACACTCCGCAACTGTGCTGAGCACGGCCAATAAACCCCCCCCCCCCCCCTTCCCCCCCAATACAGCGCGCCCCGCGTCAACACCGAATACGCTTCGCTTCAGCTTAGCGCGCGGCGCTGAGCGGCGAGCAGTGCGAATCCTGCAAGGGCCTCAGAAGGCAAGGGCACAATGCTACTGACGAGCTAACGTCCGGATAATGCAGCCCGTGCCACAGTGGCTCAGTTTCACGACATCACGTCCTCCTTATTGCAGCGGGCTACAGGAACAATACCTCAGCAAGAGAGAAGGAGCGCTGGGTGTTAAATGGAGGTCTGACTTACAGTAATCATGGGACCGTTGGCTGCAGAAACGGTAACGCTCACATAGTTCATTATAAGATGACACAACCAATTTGTTGCTCTGGCTGCTGCAATCTACAAAATCTCCCCTGACAAAAGCATTTAGATTAGACTGCTTTCAGGAAGGACTGCGGTGGCATGAACGGTTATACACTAAAACCTGAAAATGAAATCAGTTTTAATTCTCCTCCAGGCAAACATAAAAATGTCCAGGTAAGTCATTTACGGGTTGAATAGAGAGCCAGGAGCAAGCAGCCTCGCTATACCTCCCTCCTTCTCTCTCCCCGACACACACACACGCACACATGCACACACACATACAGACACACACATGCACACACGCACACACACACGCACACATGCACACACACATACAGACACACACATGCACACACGCACACACACACACACACACATGCACACACACACACACAACCACACGCTCACCCACTCCTCTTTATTGCCTGGTTATTAATCTATTTGTTACATTTTCTCCAGCCATTTCTCAAACAATGCTGCTTGCTTGTACTTTTCTTCATGAATGCTAATGAGTAGCCCTGAACAACAGAACCCCACTGAGCATTCAGATTGCTGCTCCAACTTCCCCTCTTTTCCGCGACTTTTTTTCTCCCCTAATGCGGTCCACATGTGAATGGAGCTCTCTTGCTGAAATTGGAAGGTGAAATGAAGTGAGGTGCGGGTTTATCTAATATATCTAATTCTGTAATTACTTTCTATTTCACAATGCCTCAAGTCTGCTGGAACCCAGCTGCAATGTAATAAATTGTCTTGGTACACGACCAGCGCTTATAATGCACATTTTAGGTTGCACCAATGAACTCTAATATTGGCACATGAAATTGATTTTTTTTTTCTCCTTCTCAGATTTCTGTCCTTGTCCAATTTCTTTCACTGAACTTGTGGCACAAAATTAGATGCCAGAGTGCCGTTCTCGTCTACATTTCCTCTCCTTTACTTTCATTAGAAGATTTTGTCCGCATCTCCCTGTTACACAGCACATACTGACTCTGAGAATCGCATCTTCCATCTTTAATGTGAAATGCTCTAAAAGGATCTGTGAAATGCCAGGGAATTCAGATAATACAGCCAGACTCCGAAGAGCAAAACGTTGAATGATAAATGAATGATAGAGCGAAAATAATTCAACGAAGCAATAAAAATCTACTTTTCAGTCAAGTATGTACACGGTAAGATGACAAAAGGATAAGACATCAAATTATAGCAGTGACACATGCATTACAGGGTAAGGTGCTATCCGTATAGACCATGTGAGCATGTACGAGAAAGGAAGGGGATGGAATTCCATGATGGGCTTGTGAAGTTTCATCCTTGCAGGGTCTAAAATTAACACCCGCCAGCTCCACCCAATGCAGGTAAACTGTTGGCTGTGGCAGATGAAATTGTCCCGGTTGCCACGTTGGAGGGCGTTTGTTCTTTAAACCCTTTGATGCGTATGATCAAACGGGTGAGATCAGTCTAGAGTGGTTACTGGAGCGTACAAACCAAACGGGTGTGATTAGAACTCTGCAGTAGAGCATTCAGTCTCGTATGTGACATCACAATGGCAACAGGCCGTGACAGAACTTACCTACGCTATTCTAACACAGAAGTAATCAAATTACAAGTCTTTACAACACCATGCCCTCAAATTAAGACATCAACAATCAGACGCTTGCACACTTGCCTCTAGATTGCACAGAAATCGACCAGCTACAACGGAGCTCTTCAATGTACATAGCTGCGCTACAGCTAGGAAACGGCATATACAATGACAGCATGGACAATAATCCCAAAAGCTGTTTTACAGGTCAGATTTCAATGCAAAAAAAAAGTTATACTTTTACAAATTACTGCATACAATTTGCAATGTAATGATTAAGCATGCAGTTATAAAAAAACATTACGATTATTGTGCGGAAATTCAAAATTTAAAAACAAAAAGTTGTTAATAGTTGTAATGTATTCCTCATGACTTGCTTAATTGGCTGGTAAAAAATCAGAGAGGCCAGAAGAAATTTGCACCTATCTGCCACAGTGGCTGGTGGAGAAACAAGACCCTGCAGCTACGTCTTCACCTGTATATCCTACAGACTACAGAGCTCCCTCCACCTGCAACTTCAGATAGCCACCATCCTACATCTATGTGGCCATCTGTCAAACAGCAGAGCATAGCCACTAACAGTACAGCACATCTTCAAAGACTTATTGGTAACACCGGGAATAGTGGTACTCACTTTAAATGACAGCACACCAAACATTACTGCGTGCAACTGTGCAGATGTTCACGTTGAAAAGAGAAGGGAAACAAATCCAAAATTTGAATCAAGGAGGGACAGAGATTTGCTCCTTCATCCAGTCAAGCTAACATCAATTTGAATTGTATAGTCCCACTAGTCATGCCTGCTTTTGGAATGGCTGTAATATAGCAGGGGAATTACTTTTGCTTTGCTGCTTAATTGCATGAAGCAGAAGCAATCCATGACATCCAACTTTCTTATATGTAAGGCATTTCCAAAGTTCTAGCAGAGTATCTGCAAACATCTATTTTGATTTAGTGAATACATTTTTCCCTGTGGTGTCAAATCTTCCATCTGCGCAAAAGAAATGTAAACAATTCAGTATTACAGACTTATACTCAAACATGCTACACTTGGCAATATATAGTCAAAGGTAGTGCTGTGGAATATATATTTAAGCTATGGCTTCACAGCACAACAGAAGATGAATCAACGACTGACTGGAATTTTCAGCAGTGAGCTTTTCAGAGACCGAATGTCAGTGCTTCCAGTTTAGCTCAGTTGGAAGAAAAATCCCATACACACATGCATGTGTGTGTGTGTGTTTGTGTGAGTGAAAGTGTGTGTAGATATATGTGTGTGTGTGTGTGTGTGTGTGTGTGAGTGAAAGGGTGTGTAGGTATATGTGTGTGTGTGTGTGTGTGTGTGTGAGTGAAAGGGTGTGTAGGTATGTTTGCGTGTGTGTGTGTGTGTGTGTGAGTGAAAGGGGGTGTAGATATATGTGTGTGTGTGTGTGTGTGTGTGTGTGTGAGTGAAAGGGTGTGTAGGTATGTTTGCGTGTGCGTGTGTGAGTGAAAGGGGGTGTGTAGGTATGTTTGTACGTGTGTGTGAAAGGGTGTGTAGGTATGTTTGCGTGTGTGTGAAAGGGTGTGTAGGTATGTTTGTGCGTGTGTGTGTGAGTGTGTGTGTGAGAGTGAAAGTGACTGTATGTATGATGAGGGGAGGGGATGAATAGGGGGTGGAGGTATGTTTGTGTGTGTGAGTGTGTGTGTGTGTGTGAGAGAGTGAAAGTGACTGTATGTATGGTGAGGGAAGGGGATGAATAGGGGGTGGAGGTATGTTTGTGTGTGTGAGTGTGTGTGTGAGAGAGTGAAAGTGACTGTATGTACGGTGAGGGAAGGGGATGAATAGGGGGTGTAGGTATGTTTGTGTGTGTGTGATAGGGTGTGTAGGTATGTTTGCGTGTGTGTGAGTGTGTGTGTGAGACAGTGAAAGTGACTGTACGTACGGTGAGGGAAGGGGATGAATAGGGGGTGGAGGTATGTTTGTGTGTGAGTGAAAGTGACTGTACGTACGGTGAGGGAAGGGGATGAATAGGGGGTGGAGGTATGTTTGTGTGTGTGTGTTACAGGGTGTGTAGGTATGTTTGTGTGTGTGTGAGCGCATGTGTGAGTGAGTGAAAGTGACTGTACGTACGGTGAGAGAAGGGGATGAATAGGGGGTGGAGGTATGTTTGTGTGTGTGTGTTACAGGGTGTGTAGGTATGTTTGTGTGTGTGTGAGCGCATGTGTGAGTGAGTGAAAGTGACTGTACGTACGGTGAGGGAAGGGGATGAATAGGGGGTGGAGGGCTGATCAGGGAATGGCAGGGGGGCTTGCCGTTTTTATGAATCAGGTCCGTTTGGAAACGAGCCGTTAGGCCCGTCTTTATTGCTCAAATTACCAGAGCCGGTCCTTGTCCTGTTTGCCCTTAATTAACAAGCATTCAATTCCCCTATTAATTAGCACAAGCTATTAGCTATTTTACATCACTCTTCATTTGTAGACAATTAAAAGCCCTATTATTAAAAGCATGCCGCACGGTTAATTGTGCGCGTGGCTCATCAGCGAGGCAGCTAAAGAGATTGCTAGGACTCGTGCGCCCGTGAGTCAAGGCAGGGGATTTTGCCAATCTTTCTCATCTCTGAGTAAAGTTCTGAAAACCCTTGCTCCTACTTTTCTCTAATAAAAAAAACTTCACATGAGCAGTGTTGCCACCCACTGTTACTAAAATGACTGCTTGACTTGGATTAATTAAAAAAAAAACCTTTTTGCTTTCATTATATCATTAAAGGTTTTCATCCAACGTTATTGCACTTTGCAGCATTGCGTCCCTACAACGCGTTGCATAATCTATGGAGAGTGCTCTCCGGAGTTGTTGAGAACGGTTTCTCCCACTGTGTGTATGTTAGCTGTGAAGCGCTGTGGGCTAAGGACCACAGCTCCATAGGAGACAGCACGCCTGATTCATTCCCCTGCATTTCACTGGGGCCTTCAATGACATCATGCGCAAGCCTTCATCCCATCAGCCCCTTTAGAAGTGGATGCTCCACCCCGAGTGGTATCCATTAATGACATACCTAGCGTACTATAATAAACATAATGGCATCTTTGGCGTCCTTTCTGTTTTTAAGCATTAAAAACCCAAATGACAATATGAATCGCTCTGTAGAGGCACATCTTCAAAACATATGCAACCACACATTCCTAGCTTTAAGTTTTCAATTGAATTTTGCTACCAATTTGACAAAAGCTGATAATCACAAATTTCAACCGAAATAGTCACTGAAGGGTTAATCATATTCATGTGTGGTAGGGTCAAGAGTCGCACTGTATAACCTCATGCTGTGATAAAGTACAACATTTCAAACCATGAATATGTAGTTTTCAATGACTGTACTTTTGAGAATGCTACGTCCTTTTTAAAAAGATTTAGTAATACAGGGATAAGATTAATCAGGCTAATGCATCCTTTTACATCACAAATGCATTTCCATTAAGAATTCATACAGCCCTTCTCAGTGTAATCAAAGACCAATGCAAGCCATTATGGAATGAGGCCTGGGGGTCTGTGCCAAGTTGTTTCTCAACATTGACTTCTGCAATCTCTACAGCCCAACACCGATCACTCCATAAGAAGCTCTGACCACTGTGAAAAATCGGCACCAGCCTTTTAGGCTTTTATGAAATGTAGCCTATATGGCACTGACTGAATAGAGTCCGTGTCTGGCCCAAGTAAAATGCTGCCTCTTGCTTATTAAGGAAAAGTGTCATCCGGAAATCAGAAAGGTGCAAAATTTTTAACTGCTACACACAGACAATAACCCTTAAGCCTCAATTATTTCCGTCTCGGAAAATTTAAAAATTCAATCACTTAGGCTGCGGCAGCAGCTGGCTCATTGGATGAGCGCTGAAAGAATGCCCCACCGTAACAAGGAAAATGATAACCTGATAACCCCATCCCGATATCCCCCATGTGTGCCCGAGTGGACAGAGCAGCTCTGACCTTCAGGGACCGAATGTGTACGCTCACAGCTCGGCCCCTCGGCACCTCCCCCGGCATCTGTCATTTGCATTATCCCGTAAAGCGTTCATTTAAAATTTGGTCATCGTCCAATGTTAATGACCGGGAAAAATAAATTCGGGGGCCAGTGAAAACCACATCCGGAATGAACAAGAGCAAGCGCTATAATCACAGTCTGAACTGCCAGGCCAGGAACATATCACTTTAGGGTATAGGCAGCTAGCTGTTTCCCCCAGCTTTGTCTGTAATGGTTTTCGGTAATTGATCCTGGCTGCCTTTGTTGAGGGAGCATGATCATGTGACAAGGGCTGTAATGGCTTTTTTCCCAGCTGCCTCTTAATGTCCCTTGGGCATCATACAGTATATAGTCCATACCTCTAAAACATACTGTGAAATGCCACTTGCAGATAGATGAAACAAAGGGGGGGGATTTCACTCAAAAAAGGACTCCCTAGCCAGTGGATATTGGGCCGGGTAGGGGTCCTTGCAAGTCACACGGAAGAGTGCTGCTTCAGAAAGACAGGGTGGGGTGGGGGGGGTGTCAAACCTGTGCAGCACTCCCACACTCTCCCTCTCACTCAGGCATGCCTCTCGTACCCAGGGCTTAACGAGTTGGGATAGCAGCTGGGCATGGCATGACTGACAGAGCAATTACTGCTAACATGGGCTTTGATGGAGCTGCAGACGTCTCCAAATAGAATTTCACTATTTTGTTGCGTCAGTCAGTTACAGGAAGGTTTTGTAAAAAAGCTAAATTGCCAGACTGATTCAAAGCAGGTAAAAATGGCTAGACTGATTCAAAGCAGAGCATTGCTGCTTGTGAACCACTTCTATTTTGTTTATTAAAAAAAGAAATGTATCCTTGTCCAAGGTTAGTTTCATCCAACTTTTGCTGAAAGTTATTTCATGATGCATTGTTGTCAATAAAGCCCCATTTCCTTTGGGAAACTACATAGGCCCTTTTCTAGTCTCTCTTTACTTATTTTCTTAACTTGGAGGAGAGAAATATGAAGCCACTTGGCTATGGGTTAGATGGTTGTAAAATGGATGGTTGCCTTTCAGAAATGCACAGAACTTAAATACTAAGGTGTATCTGCATAAAATGCAATACAGTGCTTATTGAAGTGACATAAATGAGACTCCAACTGGTTGAAATGGAAATATAACGTATACAGTCAACAGAGGATTTTTTTTATTCGCAAATAAAAGCAGAAATCCTGTTTTAAGAAATTCTCCTTAACTTCCCTCACTTGTTCCCGAGTCAGATATGGCGAGATGCCTTTTAAGACGCTGAAGCGAACTTGCCTATTACTGTACTTGCCTTTCCTCTCAGTGTAAGAGCCCCGAGCATCATCTGTCAGTTCAGCCATACTGTCTGTTCCCCACAGATACGGCGCGGCGTAATGCTATAAAAGCCCAGGACGCCACCAGCGGAATTGCATTACGCACACTGATTTTTTAATTTGTTTAGGAGGAGAAGCTGCCCGCTGACGCTCCGCTCTATCAATCTAACAAATAAGAAAGCGCGGGGGGCCCCGCTGGCTCACCCTGTGGGCCGAAAAGGGTCGCCACCTTGCAGAAGAGCAGGGAAACGTGGACACACTTCTTTAAAAAAAAGATTATACGCAGAGACGGAGCAGCATAAAGCTCAGCTGATGAGAGAAATGGAAAGCCATTCCACATCAGAGCTTTATGTCCTGTTTATTATGTTTTCTTTAGGTAATAAAAGCGGATAACATTGCCTGTTCTTAATTGGGAAGGCGTGCATTATGGAACATATGGCACTGCCGCGATCAAGCACTAATAAGAATCTGAAAATAAAAAAATGTAAAATTTAGCTTCTGTATGCATTATGAAAAAAGAGCATTTCAATAGAGTAGTAGAAGTGTTTGCATCACCAGTGCTGGAGACGCACGTGATCTACAGAAAGCATCTCCATGGCTGAAGGAGAAAATAAAATAAAACAACAGGCCTTCTGAGAACACAGAGGAGAGCAAAAATCAACGGGTTCAATTAATGTTCTCGAGCCCTTCCTCACGCAGATAGGGGGAGTGGATGAATGGAATGTTAAAAAAGGCCCTAAGACCTGTAGAGCGTGCTTCCACCATACTCCCACACACGAGCTGCACATTGGCTTTGATCCACTTAACCAAACCCTACCGAGGTCCACATCGGGAGGTACATTACCGAACATAGCCTTAAAGTCCCGTTTGGGTAGCTATGACCAGGAGCTATTCACATTACGCTAAACTCCCGGCCCGACATCTCCCCAACACGCAGACTCCCTTCTTTCCTCCTAACGCGATACTGATGGAGAATGTCAAAGAGCGCTCGCTCACTTAAGAGCAGCAGCTAGGTCAGCTCCTCTCGCTAGGCCATTCATCACACGGCGTAACCTGCTTTCTGTAATTCGGTGTAAATACAGCACTCTATCTCCTCTAATTACCACACCTCCGGGGCCAGGACGGATCCCAGCGCTCAAGCAATGTGTTTTAATCTGATTGCTGTCTCTCACTGGGGGACGGAACCTTTCCCCCAGTATAAAATCTGGGGCCCAAGGAATATGCTTTCTGCAGATAGAGATAAAGGTTTCAACTTCTGGGTTAAAAGTGACTGCTCCACTGATAAATACAGACGTAGCAATCTTTTCACTCTTTCTTACTGTCTGCCCCTTGCTCTGTCTATTTTTTTATTCTTTTTCCTGCCCTGCATGCATGGTTTGATCAGACAAATCAAAACAGCTTGCCTTATTTCTTTTATTTTATCTGTAGCTGTCACAAGAAGATTATTACTCCGGAATTTTCTCTGCTTCTTTGCAGTATATTTTAAAAATGTAGGCTAAATGGTGCTCAAACATCTTGACCACTTACTGCTGCATAATTCACTAATTATTTGCTTAAGCGAGCTCATTGAATTTTGTGTCTTCCCTTGAGCAGATTAAAATACCTTTAAATCTAACTAGCAAGTGGATTAAATACTACGGTTATTTAAAGCTATAGTTACTGAAAGTTGCAGTTTCTGACATTTCACGATTAGGACTCAATAAGACAGCTGTTAAATCACTGGTATTAAGTAGCTCACACATATATTAACATTGGTTATCTGAAATATGGATAAGTTACTTAAAGATACAGGAAGTGAATGGAAAGGTTCAAAGATCACATTAGCCTCAAATCAGTTGGCATACTCACGGGCACACTACTATGACATACAGACAGCTTTTTAACACACTGTAATTCACTGATACGTTCATAGCTACATCTCTGCAGTCACTTCGTTTTCAGCAGAGATGTTTAGTGTTTATCCCATCTGCAAAAGTGGTTCATGACCGCATTAGCTGTGTCATGACCAATATTGCTTAAACGGTATGATAAAATTCATGCGGGCCAGGGTTCACTGACTCCCCCCCCCCCCCCCCCACACACACACACACACTGTTTAATTAAGGCACACTTTACTTTTTTTTTTCCCACGTACAATGTCCTCCAGCAATTACCCATATGAAGGGGGCCCTCTTGACGTTTTTCACACCTCTGTAATTTGCGCGAGCGCAGAAAAGATCAGCGATCTGGCCCCTGCTATTCAGCGACGATCCGGAAACGTGGCGGGTGAAAAGCGGCGTCTCTCCAGCCTATCGAGTCCCGGCCTCCCACGCCGCCAGCGCTCTTCGCCGGGGCAGGGGGCACGGCTACGTTTGATTGGCCGTCCCTGAGCGCGCATCTGATGGCAGACTTCGGCGTCTGTAGGCAGAGGCGCGTTCGGCCACATCTTCCCCTCTTCAGAACGGTCACAGACTCATTTCCATGCTGCGAGCGGCCCCTTCTCCTCTTTGAAAGGAGGGTCATCTCGCAGTTCTGCAGCTCCCTCCAAACAGGGGCTTGAAGAAACAAAATGACAGCTTCGGATGCCCCAGTCATTCACTGTTGTTTTTGTCAACGGCCACCGTTAAGGTGCCGGTATCTTCAAAACGAAACCGAGTATGTTCTGCTCTCCCAGGAAGGAAAGGTAAAGTCAGATGTGCTGAAACCAAGTATCGTATTCTGTATGATGAATAATGATAATAGGCCAATAATGTAAACATTAAGCAAGAACACGTTAACCACACAACAATAAAGTTTAATCTCGTTTTAACGGAAAACACATCTTAAATATTTTATTACATCATGGCAAACCTTAAAAACATTAGAAGTGAAGTCCGCTTGCTTCCTTTCAGAAAAATCGGTTTACTTGTATTGACTGCTCAAATTTGTTAAAAGCAGAAGTGATCAGTTTTAAAAACTGGGCGTGCGTTCCTGCCTCCTCTCTCGCGCTCTCCTTGTTGCGCACGTGGCCTGAGTTTTCTGGCAATTTTTTTTTGGGTTGGGTCGGGCCGGGCTAGGTATAATGCATCTGATCTCGGGCCGGGCCGAGCTCGGGCTTCAACTCACTCAGGCCGAGTTGGGCAGGGCCAGAACTTTCCCGCTCTCAGTGAATGTCCCCATCTTTAAATGTGAACTATTGACATGAAGTATAAACTGAGTAAAATTAGGTGGGAAGCGATCGGACTGGACAGCTTACACCCGTGCAGTGCAGACGAAGCCTACACAAATATGGAGTACGCAGACAGGGAATCAGAATAGGAAATGCTGGGCAGTCTGCTGTGCTTTGCAAGCGACTCCATCTAATTGTCTTTTCCCATTAGCCTGTGACCAGTGGTTGGCAGACTTTGACTATTTCCTGTGGCAGATGCCTGCCGTTTCGATGGCTGCCCCTGATAGACTTATGACAGATGTCAAGGCTCCTGTTGAACGGGCACACTCGATCACGCGTTCCCTGTTTCACACGTCAGCCCCGCGCTCCTCCGCGTCTGGCAGACCTGCCCGGCCCTGTGACACCACCCCACCTCCGCATCCGTCAGTCTCCGGCTATTACCTCCGACAGCCATCACATAAGCGCCCGGCGTTTCCCATGCAAATGCGCCGCGCATTACCGCCGTTTGAATCCTAATGCGGCGGAAGAGCTCGGAGGACAAAGCCCACTTCCTTTTCAAAGTTAAACCGTGTCTCGGAGAACAATGCCCGACTGCTAGCTAGCTAGCTGTTGTTTTCACATACAGATCCATACCACATATGAATGAACCGCACATGAGATGTAGGCCATTTAAAAAACAGTTCAGGTATCATATAGTATAAGTGATATTTTAAATGTAAAATATTTTTTTAAATCAATATAAAAATACATTTCTGCAAAGGTGCTTTATCACATAAGTACACGCAAACAGTTATCTGCACACAAATATATGGGGATATAAAAAAAGGTTTGCTAAAGATGTGCTTACCAATAAGTGAAAACAGTGTGCAGATCCTGAAGTTACTACCACAGGCAGCATTCTTTATTTGTTCCGCTTTTCTGTGTTGTGCATCAGCATCACCACCGTTTGACTCGAACGTGGCCAGGTTTCTGCATGGCGCGATTTCTCTTAAGCTCGCTACACATAAATATGATTCTTTCCAACTGTAAGGAACTGTACTGCGAATTAATCCGACGCACGCTGCTGCAAGTGGACGGCCGCAGAATTTGTAGAGTCAGGGCTGACGCAACTGCATAAGCTCAGAAATCGGGGGATTGCGCTCCGTGTTAAACCCCAACTCTCAGAAATCGTTTGGAGCCATACAGTGCTGCCCACCAGTCACTGATGCTGCCCCAGGCACTTATAAAGCACTTACCATAACCAGGACACACAGTCACCAGCGTTTTCAATCATACCGCCTGACTACTTGCTCCCATTCGCCGTGCCTCTGTTGTTTGCGGAGGTAGTTGTTTGCAGACGGATTAAATAAACCCTCTTGCTTTCACAGAGCTCAATAAATTCCTCTCTTTCTGTCCATTGTGAGTTCTGGCCTGTTTGAATGGTATCTTTATTATTCTTATTCCACGGCTGTCTGGCCCGGTTTTTGCTGAAGTCTTGTAAGATACACTTATGGCCAATGGAAAAACTCTGGTTTTTATTAGTGCTTCATGTACTACATACTTCATAGTGGGATTCCCCCCACTCCTCCTGACACACAATAAACAGGTATCCGCAAACATTTTAAAATTGCTTCATATCCACTCCCACTTTGTACAATGCACACAAGATGAACTTTTATCATCAGTAGGACCTGACACACTATTCAATCCAAAGTGTCAAGCTGAGTCACAATTTCAGCATCTACAAACGAACCATTGCAAACTCATAAAAAACCACAGAGGCAAATAAAAAAGCGGAATCAGTAGTATGTGTATTAGGCATTGCACACTATCAATGACAGACAACAGTCATCACATTAATGCAAGAGTAATTTCCAAAATGTATTCATTTAATATTCAGTTTAATTAATTATTTGATAACCCTACTCAAATTGATGTTATTTGCTATGAAGATCATTTAGAGAATTACATCTAAGAACCAAACTATTGTCTTCAATTGTCTCAATACAGTACATATTTGGCTTACTGGTACTGTCGTAGGGATATTTTTCTGTGATGTGTGTACTTGTAGGCTCTATGATGGTGTGGTCGTATGTGGTAAGATATACGGTCAACCATTTTGAAAATATGTTGGAATTAGTTGGACTAAGGAAAAAGTTAACACAAAGCCCTACTCCTTCAGCAACTATCCCACTGCGACCATACATTTATTCTTTGTTGTGCTCTTGTGCCATTTCCTTGCATATATTTCATTCCACCCAAATTTCAAAGAGTACTTTGGCCTGCATTTGGGGTGGTTAACCACAAGGTGGTTATTTTGGTCACTACCAGTAATTCAGAATAGTGTGTTCTTAATACCATCGCAATGAGTAGACAGTGGAAGTTAATTTATTCAATTAATGGATCCATGTAAACGAAAGGTCCAGGGACCTGTGTAGCATCTGCTCTAAACTGATGTCCATGACTGGGAAGGGAAATCCTAGTATAGGAAATTCAAATGATATCCCTCCTTTTAAAATGACATACCTTTTTCCATTTCCCCCTGCTGAGAACTGTTGTTTGATGTTCATATATGCCAGACACATCTAAGCGCAGCAAGGAATCTCTGTTGCCTTTAAATTCTACAGCAGGTGCGTATGAACGCACCTGAAATTGACAAGAATCATTGCATGAATAAATCAGATAAGATGCTTATCAGCTCTGAAACAGAACACTGACTGGGCAGACAGATGAAAGAAAAGCACCTCGGGTTTTACTGTGTTGGTATAAGATCAACACAAGGCTGCATTTTCAAAACACAATAAAAACTGGGGACTCAACCACCACTGCCAGAGATAGCCAGTATTTATAAAAAATAAAAATAAAAAGTCCTGTGCATTTTCACTATCAGAAGATGATTCTCTAATCAACATCTCTACCACTGGCCCTCTCATATGGAAGCATATCCGCGCCAAAATTCAAATG
The DNA here is from genome assembly GCF_013347855.1 of Anguilla anguilla. Lineage (NCBI taxonomy): Eukaryota > Metazoa > Chordata > Actinopteri > Anguilliformes > Anguillidae > Anguilla > Anguilla anguilla. The sequence goes on along the minus strand of NC_049204.1, from coordinate 56,118,778 downwards.
AAAATGCAAATCGCCAATTACATTTCGTTTTCATTCGATGTGCGCAAAAACCATGACATAATTCAGATGAAAATGCAAAAGCCCACTTTGCTTTTTCATTTTCAAGTCAATGTACAGACTTTATCTGACAATTTTAAAATTTAAATGCAAAGTACATTTCATATTCATTTTTCTTGCCCTCTATGACACAACCCTGTCATAATTTCAATGAAAATGAAAAACCATATTTGAAATAGCACATTCTTATTGTAACCACATTTTCCATGACAAGAATGAAATGATAATTCAATTGGCCATTTATCATTTCATTTTCTTTTTTTTTGTGGCACAAGGGTGACATAAATCAAATGAAATGGCATTTATTTTATCGAAGGGCATTGTTCGTGGGAGGCAATATTTATAATTCACTTAAATTTTATTGCCGTGTAAATTTTGTAGCTAGGTTTAGTGATCCACTGAAAGTGACCATGTAGCTATTGTAGCCCTAAATTAGCTAGCTAGTCACCGGAAAAGTTGGTTTCGGTTAACTAACTAACTAACTGAACATCAGGCCACATGGCGTGTCGTAACATCGTTTACCCCATTCCTTTTCTTATACACTTGTGAGCCATTCCTACACCCAAACAATTAATAAATTGTATTAACTATCCAGCTATTGCAGTACAACCGAAATCTTTAGACACCACTGTGTGGGGACATCTTGGTTGGATTTGAACTGCCCCCCGTAACGCCCCTTAATGTGATTGACAGGTCTTTTGACTTTGAAAATGCAGGAGGGATTGCATCGTCAATTAGAATTTTGGCAGGGTTTTTTAATGACTCCACAAAAATAATCATGCAAACAGAAGCAAAGCATTTGTTTGTATGTCACCTTTGTGCCATTTAACTGTCACAAAAACATGAAAATGAAATAATAAATGACCAATTAAATTATCATTATATTTTTTAATGGATAGTACGGTTACAATAAGAAACTGCTATTTCAAATGTGGTTTTTCATTTTAATTTGAATTATGACAGCGTTATGTCATAGAAGGCAAGAAAAATTTAATATGAAATGACTTTGCATATAAATTTTCAAATTTATCAGATAAAGTGTGTACATAAACTTGAAAATGAAAATGCAAAGTGGGCTTTTGCATTTTCATTTGAATTTTGGCACAGACATGCTTCCATACACACATGTCCATGACATCATTGTCATGGAAACAAAAAATCCCATGAAAAAACATATAAAAGTCCTGATTACCAACCACCACCCATACATTCAGGAACCACTATGTAGATAAGATATAATACATAATCGCCGGGGACACAAAGAGTAGACAAACAATACAGAAATGTGCATAAATAAGGGCAATGAAAATAAGATGTGACGAGCACTGCAGAATGCTGCAAATGATATATCTCTGTAAGAAACACTTAAACAATCGGGGAAACTGCCTTGTGTGTTTATACTGTAGCTACACCACTATTGCGCATGACATCAAAATATACCCTTGGGTCAGTTCTACATTTGTAATCTGGAGTTTTCTCATTATTACGTCAAAATACATACGCAGGTGTCCTGGGATTCATGGAAATTAAATATTGATGATCTACGCATACAGAAGAAGGCTGTGCGTTTTTGGGATTTTTTGCGTGAATGATGGTAAAGTGGCACGTTTTTGTGTTTGTGAAAAAGCACTGCTTTCAGCGTTGGCTCTACGGAAACGTAACATCAAATGTTAGCCGCGTGAATAATCGGAAAGTGACACGTCGGTCCTCAGCCTAAGGAAGCGGATATCGATCTTACCATTTGGGTCGACTTGTGGACTTCACCACTGGAGACATCCCGTCCCGGTACAGGCTTTTGGTCTTGCTGAAGTTGACGATGTTGAAGATCACCCTCTGGAAGGCACAACGAAGCGTCCCGTTACAACTGGACTGCATTTTATCACAGCTGAAATTAACATTGCTGTGCAATTGGATTGTGCACACCAGTGTAGAAACACCACGCTCATCTCCGGCTTCACGTGCCAGTTCTGATGTATTTGAGCCGTACAGTGTAAGTCAGAGTAATGACATGTATAGGGTTCAGCAGCATTTGACAGATGATGTGTATGAAGCGTTCAATGGAGTTACAGTAGGGGATATAACATATCGCTTTTTTTGTTGTTTGGTAACCGAATATTTCCAGGCATTATGATTTGCAGCAACGCATTACTAGACATATGCAGACAAGATTGCTCTTCAATAATATAACAGGTGTCCATGGCTTGCCTTGAATAAAATCATGAGGCAATAACAGACTAATTGCTCAAATGTTATATCACAAAAAGATCTTAATTGGTTCAGATGGTTCTGTTGGGTCAACAAACACTTTATTCAGATAAGACAGCCTCTGAGATTGAATTTGCATCGCTCTAATGAGCATTGCAAGGGCATTGCATGCAATTCAAACAAGCATTCTGATGTCTGGAGAGTGAGATTTGTATTACGAGGGCAATTCAAATTAATGTTCCTTTGTAAAAACGATCTTGTTTTTTTTTATGGTTTCCTTTTGCAAATGCTTGTGACTGCTTTTAAGCTAAACATTCTAAACTTTATTTCATGCTGGTACTCATTCAAAGTTATACTGGAAACCTTTTATGACCTGTACACGACATTAAAACTAGTTAATAAATGCAAATTGTCCCACGTAGGCATATTGTTCCACGTGGTGGGGAGGAACCCACCCTAAAATAAAAGAAAAAGAGAAAAGGGGAGCTCTCAGATAAAACCGAGCCCATAAAATAGAGCACATAAAATAGAGCCCATTTAAAAATGAAGGAAATGTTCCATCTGACCCAATTAAACTTTTTAAAGAGTAAAAAGTTAAACATTTCAAACTGTGCCGCGTAGCCTCAATCCGACTTAAAAGCAGCGAGCCTGTAATGTTACTGTGACACTTTATTAACGCGGCTCACCGCGAGAGACAGGCTTAGCATGTAGCGACGCGAGTCTTCCCATAGCGAGCGCCGATAAGCAAGTCGGTCTCGACAGAGTGGATGCATAACTGGATAAAGGAGAAATATGAAAGGAAATCACCTTTAGATGGGACGTATCTGCAGAAACAGATATCGCCTCTGTTCCCGCAGAAGCGCTAGCCGAACGGATGAGTGTGCTGGAGCGGACAAGCCACCAGTGGGCCAGCTAGGCTTTAAAAGGCACGTTCACGGCTGGGTGAGTAATATTTCATGCTTTGCTGTTACACAGAGGCCCCCTTCCTCCAGGAATCAGATTAGGATCAGGGGGGAAAAAAAGGGGCAGAGAAATAAATAAATAAATGTATAAATAATGATGATAATAATATCGCCATGCAGTAAATGACTCCTATTGATAGACCATATCAAATTACTAACTAACTCCAGGTGGTGGAAGTTAACAGTGTGCCGCTGCAATCCTATTACCCCCCCCCCCACCCCCCCCCGCCCCCCCCTCACAGGAGCAGGGATTGGCGGCCCGATTCAGACCTAGGTAAAATGACATTTAACTGATGTTCAGACTGGCAGCAGGCTCCTGTACGGCGGAGATAAGACCATCGCTGCTGGCATTTCAATTACACTTTACTGCCCCGCACATCTGTTGCCAGCCTACTTTCGGCTTTTTCCTCCAGCGGACGCGTCCCCGTTCCCTCGCCTCGCCTCGCCTGGCTCCGGCCTCCTTTCCTCCTCCTCCTCGCGTTCAGATTGTCTTATTTAGCGGCGGCGTCGCGTGGCTGTAATGCGTTTGCGGAAACGCGTTAGGCTTCGTTGGGGGGGGGGGGGGGGGGGGGGGGGGGGGGGGGGGGGGGGCGGGGGGGCCTCCAACGCCGCGTCGGGTAGGCTAGCAGAGAGCCCCGGTGTTTCTGCTGCCAGGCTCAGGTGATTAATAACAGGGCCTCCCTTTCCGCTATCCTCCTCCTGCAGCCGATAAGGCAGAAGAAGAAGAGCGCCAGACACAGAACTGCATGCAGAGGAGAAGCGAGGAAGCCTTTGCTTCAGGAGTTTATAGGAAGACTAGCTGATGCGAAATTACGGAGAAGAAAACCTGCATGTCTTTTGACACGGGCGAAAGCGCCCCAAACTCAGGTGAAGAAAACGCACAAGTGAATATTTCGCAGGATAAATGAGAGCGGTTAGGCGGGATACGGCTGTGCTAATTGAAATAGTCAGACGAGGCCCCGGAGGGCTGCGGGCGCGAGCGAGATCGCCCCTGTTACGTCAGCGCAATCATACCTTCATCTGCTCATCTGCGACCATAAGCAATCACTCACGTTCACTTGGAACAGTGATGACAAGGGGGCAGCGGAGCAACACTGGAGGGTCATCACGCAGCAATCCAATTTCCTCACATCAAGCGCGCCGTGAGCACTTTATCATAAATTGATAAGCATTCCGGTCTCCTGTTTTGGAAAATTGGCATTAGTAGTTATTGCTTTTTTTTGTGGCACATATCACTTTTCTAAGTAACACCGCTGCTCCGCGGTAGATAATGTCACTCCTGTCAAATACATCATCGTGAGCCGAATCTCGCCTCCACCGACTCTCGCCGCGCCCTACCGACATCATATCCCGTCCAAATGGAGGATAATGGCGAGATGAGAGACAGAGGAAACGGTCACGTGGCGAGCTCTTTTTACCTCACGCTAATGAACTCACGCACACCCTACAGCAGCCTCGTCCCACACCAACTCACTGGCTCCACGGGCCCTCCAGTCGTGTTACAAGGCTGTTGACAGAGAGCACCCATTTGGTACTCTCAGCCAGCGCAGAGTGGCAAAGTCCTGGTACTGATTTTGTGTCCTTGTTTTTAATCTACACTACATTTTGACATTGTGAAAAAATAAATGCACAAGAATTATTTTTCAAAAATGTATTTCAATCCTCAGAAAAAAATAAAATAATTTAATAACTAGGTTCAAGCGTTCTATTTAAAAGCCACTCGTGTTTCCTGTCTGCCGAACGTCCTTTCCAGGAGCAGGGGGACCGAGCATGTGAGCAGGCGATGCCTTCGTGGCGCCCTACCGCTGACCTCCGCGCGGACGAGCGCTCAGGGCTCCCGGGCTCAGATAACCGAGACCGAGCCCCCCTGCAGAAACAGCCAACCAACTGTCTGGAGCCCGCGGCTCCTCCTGATGCTCATCGATCTGCAGTCGCACCTGCTCAGGGGAAGACCGCCATAAAATATTTAAGGAGACATCCGAAACTGAAGGAAAAACGAGCGATAAAAACGCTCATCGGTGGAACGCGTTAAAAAGCACAGCGACACGATTAAAAATAAAACTGCTTCAGCGACGCGCTACGCTTTGCGGACCAGACGCGACGCTTGTGTGTGAACACGCACAGGTGGTGGTGCTCACGGTGACCACGGGGTCATGAGCTAGTGGGGGGTTAAGAGGGGGACTGTGGCGTGAACTCTTCCCTCTATGGTGCACACTGTGGGGAAAGGGCTGTCCGCCTCTCACGGCTTCGGCACCACAGCCACAGACGCCTGCTCTTACTTCTAACGGCAGCTCTTCCGCAGGCTTTGATCACTTGATGGCTGGTAAAGCGTTGCGACCGGACCGACGGCAGATTCGCACCGACGGACGCTGACGAGGCCCCGGAACAGAAGAGAGGAAGAAGAGTGGAAAGAGCAAAGCCACCTCCAGCACCCTCACCCCAGGACGGCGTCGCTTTCCAAATAAGGAAGTGGTCAATGAGCTGTCATTGCCCTGCTCGGAGTAGCCAGGGTGGGGTCCACAGGGAGACGTGCTTTTAGGAAAATGTGTATGTTTTCCTTGTGAGTGTGGAAATTGCAAGCCTGGAAGTTACTTTGGAAGTTGCCTCAGAGTGAGGTGGTTCCAAGAGGAGGTGAAGATGTTAGGTGAAATCGCTTATATTGCTACGGCTGTGTCTACTGAGGCTAAGTGTGTACAAAAAAAAAGATGTTTATTTTGCTTTGAAATTGTCCCGGTACAAAACTCTGAAAGACAAAAGGAAGTTCCGAGCACCTGCTGTTTATGTTGACAATTACCGAGAACTCAAGTTTCAATTCTCCTAAAAAAAACCCCAGATATTTATTCCAATGTTTATTTATTAATTTTGCGGTAAAAAGTAAGAGAGCCCAAAGCTATCCGATTGCGAGACATGGTGACAAGCTCTTTTACAGGAGCCCTGAGACCTTTTGTTTGCTGAGGCGTTTGGAGCCTTTTGTATCTTTTATTCCATTAGTGAAGTAAGAAGTGCCGTGCTTTCCAATGTTTCGAGAAGGGCAATTTATTACTCCATTGTATGGCTATGCGCAATTTTACAGAGTTTAATTACGCCTTTCCCTTTGAGTGACTGACATTCAAGTGAAATACCCCGGAGACAATGCAAGGGGTCAAACACAATAATGCACTCTGAAACATAAAAGAATTCCACAAGCCAGTCGAACGATTTCTGCAAGAAGTTCGGAGGAAAAAGTTTCTGTATTTAGGATATACTGTGTCTTTCTAAACAGATAAAACTGAAACTACGGGATTTTAACGTCGACTTTGAACACATTTCTACATTCATGGCTGCTTGTGTGTACTATATGTAAAACAGAATATATGTGTTTAACATGGGGAAAGCCAGGTGTGTGCGTGTATGTGCGTTTGTGTGTGTGTGAGTGTGTGCGTGTGTGTGTGTGTGTTGTGTGTGCTGTGTGTGTGTGTGTGTGCGTGTGCCTACGTGTGTGTGTGTGTGTGTGTGTGTGTGTGTGCATGTGTGAGTTTGGGTGCGTGTGTGTGTGTGTGTGTGTGTGCATGTGTGAGTTTGGGTGCGTGTGTGTGTGTCTGCACTTTCATTCTTCTGCGTGTGTGAGTTTGTGTGTGTGTGCGCACGCGTGTCTGCGTGTGTGCATGTGAGTATGTGCACTTTCATTCTGCTGCGTGTGTGAGAATGTGTGTGTGCGCACGCGTGTCTGCGTGTGTGCATGTGAGTATGTGCACTTTCATTCTGCTGCGTGTGAGAATGTGTGTGTGCGCACGCGTGTCTGCGTGTGTGCATGTGAGTATGTGCACTTTCATTCTTCTGCGTGTGTGAGTTTGTGTGTGTGTGTGTGCACGCGTGTCTGCGTGTGAGTTTGTGTGTGTGTGGGCAGGCGTGTCTGCGTGTGTGAGTGTGTGTGTGTGTGCGCACGCGTGTCTGCGTGTGTGAATTTGTGTGTGTGTGTGTGTGTGTGTCTGCATGTGTGCATGTATGTGCACTTTCATTCTTGTGCGTGTGTGAGAATGTGCTCGTGCTCATCAGATCACCATGCCTCTTTAAAGCCTCACATATGCAAAGATCCCTCAGCCTCCGCTTCATTACACGGAGTGTTTTAACAGCCTCCGGGCAAAGCAGCTCACAGAGTCAGTTCTCCAGCTCGCCGGGAGGACAGCAGTCTCTTTATTAGCCAAGGATTCATTTCCCTCCTGCAGAGCTCTAACCGGCAGACAGACAGATACGAAAGCAGCGATGCACATGCCATGTACCTGTGCTCACACGCAGACCTCCGCTGCCTCCCGCATGTATCTGCTTCCCATCAGCACAAATAAAGAGCAGGGAGATGCGGCCTGACAGCTACGGCTTTTAATATTCACCTTGGCAGCAAAAAAAAAAAAACAAGAAAAAAAACGCTCGGGCTCCAAATATAAAGCGCAATCTCCGGTCCCCAGAGGAGGCCTGCCTTTTATTTTTTAAACCGCCAAATCATCTTTGAGCCCGGGCTCCGCTGTTTCTCCCTCCCTTTTCTTTTTTTTCCGTGATTTAAAAGGGCTCTGACGTCAACAGGTCCCCTCACCCCCCCGGACAGCGGGAGTATGACGGAGCGCGGGGTCCGCGTCGGGAGGGCAGCGCGCATGTTTTAAACGGAGGGATGAATAAGGCAAATCCAGGCCCTCCTTCAGCAGCCTCGCGCTCCAAACGTGGCAGAGTTAATTTGCTCAGTCTAGCAGCTCTCTCTCTCCATCTCTCGCGCCGCGGCGCTTTTCGCTCGGGGTACCCCGTCAAGCCACTCCGGAGCGGCGAAATTGTCACGAGTGATGGATGACTATCAACCTTCTGCTGTCTTCCGACCCGCTCCTGGGAGATTTACAGGGCCGCTGACTACCAGGCATGAAAACCAATCTCTTTCTCTCTTTCTCTTTCCCCTCTCTACTTCCAACAGTATCTCTCTCTCTCTCGCTCGTTCTCTCGCTATCTGTTTTTCCTAAATTCTCCTTGGCTCTTTCGTCTGTTTTTCTCTGGAACTGAGGCTCAGCTCCAGAGTACCTTGAAAAATACTAATATGCTGCATGTATTCATAAAAAGCATGTGTGTGAATACATACACATGCAAAGAAACACACAAAACACTGGTATAAGGAGTAAGGATGTTTACAGACACACACACACACACACACACACACACACGTACACACACAAGATAAAGGACCAAAATCTACTTTGCAACAACATCCCTTCACTCATACATATGGTTTCTTTTTTTTTACCAACAAATCAACTGCACCCACTTTTCCCTTCCCAACTTCTCCACAGGCCAAGTCTCAGAGAATATCCATCTCCATGCTGTAATTATAGCATCAAAAAGGTGCTGGGCTAATTGTGCTCTCAAAATAGTAATTGCTTTATTATCACGACTATTTTGGTGCACATAATGATCGTTAGAAGGCATTATGTTAATGCAATTAAATGGTTGCATTATTATTCTTCCCCGTCTAATTGAGGGTACTTTGCATGGCCAATTCTTTAAGCAGGCAACGCTACATCTCCACAGTCCTTGGGGCCACGGAGAGAGTCTGAAGGATCACGGGACTTCCCGCGGACATGACCAGCGTCCACCCAAGGAGTCTTGGGCGTGTCGTGCTGGGGTCTCACACACATCACGCGTGATTTGTGAGGACATCCGAGCGCCCATGAGACGGACAGGCGGCTAACTGCTCTCCTCCCGGAAGCCGCAGGCTGGACAGAGTCACGAGCACGTTAGCAATCACCATGGCAACATATCAACGTGCCATTTTCTCAATTTACACATTCACCCTATGGACACGAGGACACATTATTCACGTGTGTGCTGTAAAATTATTACCATACAGCCCCACATTTCCAGCATATTTCCAAATATTAAGTAACCTTGCTGAATATTTTCATAACTTGATCCAGGCGCAACAAAACAGGTTGATAAAGATATCACTTATTGGAAATGAATTGCAATTGGGCATGTATTTACCATTAAAATACAAAACAATTATTTTTTTGTATTAGGTATACATGCGCATTAATGGAGGTAATATTACAAAACTACTGTTAGTACAATCTGCAGTACATTTGGAATAAGCCTAGATTTTTAGTCCTATAGTGCAATGAGTGTGGAAATTTCTGAACTATGCTAAATAGGTGTCACAAAAAAAACATACTCACACATTACAAAATAGCACCAGGTAAATTCCAGATTACGCAATCCTTATAAACCAGTCTAACAACATATCAATTATGTATTGGGATCAATACGCAATTGCATATTGAGCCCAATTGCTCAACACAATTGCGTAACAACATATTAATTGTGTATTGGGCTCCGTATGGCTGAAATGAGGAAGTGTGATGTCACCTAGCAATCAGGCTTGCTCAGTTTACATACTGATCCAGGTCCAATATTCTCAGGTTTATTTATATTGTGCAGCTTATTAAACAGCAGTATTTCTGAGGACCTGGAATCCCTTTGCCGTGCTAGAACAAGCGCATTTATTTATTTTTTGTCTATTCTTACACCGGAGCAAAGATTGACTGTGATTACCTAACATGCCAGCGGCAGAGTGAGCAAATTCAGACTGGAGTGAAGCCTGAAGTACGCCATCGCCGGGTCTTAGCATGCGCTAGCGCGAACTGAAAAGCACCGGCTAAACGGTTCCCTCAGTTATTTTTAACCGCTCTCACGCTGAATACACCGGCTGTCAGCCGAAGACTCTTCAGGGGCTGCTTTCCACTGGTCAGCGAGGGAAGAAAAACAGACTGAAGGGATCGCGCGTCTCATCTCGCAGAAATCAGACGCCACCCTCGAGCCGACGCAATCGGACCGCTCCGTGCCGCGGCGTTCCGAAGGTCGACGCCGAGAGAGAGAGAGAGACTCCGGCCGCTTCCGTTTCCCCTCCCTCTAGCGTTTGGGATTCAGCCTGCCACCACCCGCGTTAAAGACTCCAAACCCCAGCGACCTTTGAGGGACGCGACCAATGACGCGGCTGCGGAGCGACAGATGGGCATTGCAGAGGGCCAATCTGGCCTCGCTCCGCCGGGCGGTCGCCGGGCGGTCGCCAAGCGGTCGCCGGGCATGCGGGTGGTGTCAAGTGCTTTTTTATTTAGCCACTGGCAGCGGCGCAGCCAAAACAGGACTTACAGCAAGCATGAAAGTAAATATGTTATTTTTCTCTCTCTCCCCCCCCCCCCCCCCCCCCCCCCCCGATCCGCATTAATTACAATACACCCCTCGGTCAAGCTTGACACACTGCCAAAACCCACGGGGCGAAATATGAGTCATTTTGAGATTAATAATGCATCACTGTCTAGAGGGTAAGTGCCAACATCTGAGCCTGAACCCAGCATCCCAGCTATAAATAACACTTCCAGAACAGTTCAGCCAGCTCCAGCCAGCAGGTGATCTCTCATATTTTACTGTTCACATGAATATGCATTATCTGGGAGAAGGCAGGTAAATAAAAACATCAGGGGTTTCCTGTGATAGCACCTGACGGCTTCTGACCCCCTCCATTGGCTGAGAGATGCGGAGGGACACGCCCTTGCTTCCTGCAGCGGCCCGCGTGCGCTCCAGCTCTATTGGCCCTGGCGCTGCGGAGGCTGGCGTGCCAGGGCCGCGTCGACGGAGAGGAGGAGATGAGGTTAACGAGCAGCCCGCTCGATCCGCGCAGCAGATTTCCGTCATTTTGCTTCAGTGAAAACACCCCAAAACAAAGCCCATTTTGAGGGGAGCGGGGGCAGGGGAGGGGAAACAAACCAGGGGTCAACAGTTCCGACAACAAGGGGTTCCAAGGACACCACAGCCCTGACAGCAGTGCTGCGTTAGCAGGAAGTGATGTCACAGGTCAACATATTTAATTCAGAGCGGTCCCCCGGGGGGACTTCGACCCCACGGCCTTGCAGGATCAGCAGTGGCCGCGGAGAGCAGCTCGGCGCGCGCGGCTCCACGCCTCCGAAGAATATCAATCCGGGCTGCCGCACGCTCCTCACACCCGCGAGGTACCGGCCTCATTAATTAATCAGCGGCGGGCAAAGGGTCCGCCTCCGCTGCCTTCCCGCTCGTTTTAACCCTTTCACACAGAGCCCGCGACGGGCTAGCAGAGCGTCGGGATGCGCGGAAGGGGGGGGGGGGGAATGGGGGCTCCGCTCCCATCTGTTGCTGCAGTGTAGGCACTCCGGCTTTTGATTGAGAGGCTGTAAAAAAGCAATCTCCCAGACTGGGGGCCTCATCTACATGCACGCGGCACGCCTGCCCACACACACCGCCAAGGGAGACTGTTAAAACATGGCATGTAGTTTATTACGGAGCCCGGCTGATTTCTGCTCCCAGGCTCTCTTTGTCTGCCGGTGATGAAAAAGGGGCAGGAGCGGCACCGTTCTGCTGCATCTGGTCCCGTGAACGGCAGGGAGAGAGGGAGGGAGGGAGGGAGGGAGAGAGGGAGGGAGGGAGAGAGGGAGAGAGGAAGAGAGGGACAGAGGGAGAAAAGGAGGGAGGGAGAGAGGGAGGGAGGGAGGGAGGGAGAGAGGGAGAGAGGAAGAGAGGGACAGAGGGAGAAAAGGAGGGAGGGAGAGAGGGAGGGAGGGAGAGAGGGAAAGAGGGAGAGAGGAAGAGAGGGACAGAGGGAGAAAGGGAGGGAGGGAGAGAGGGAGAGAGGGAGAGAGGGACAGAGGGAGAGAGGAAGAGAGGGACAGAGGGAGAGAGGGAGGGAGGGAGGGAGGGAGAGAGGGAGGGAGGGAGGGAGGAAGAGAGGGAGAGAGGGAGAGAGGGAGGGAGGGAGGGAGGGAGAGAGGGAAAGAGGGAGGGAGGAAGAGAGGGAGGGAGGAAGAGAGGGACAGAGGGAGAGAGGGAGGGAGGAAGAGAGGGAGAGAGGAAGAGAGGGACAGAGGGAGAAAAAGAGGGAGGGAGAGAGGGAGAGCTCGGAGTGAGGACGAATAACGGGCTCGGCCACCATCACTTGAAAAACGACTTTGGCAACAACTGAACCAGAAAGAAGGGAATGGTGGTGGTGGTGGTGGGTCGGGGGAGAGATCAAGCATCTAATGGCTTTTTGTGATGCCTTTATGCTATTTCTGCTTTGCCACGGATCACAGTTCATAAAATATCTTGCTATTTATTGAATGCATGATTGCATTAATGCACAGAATAACCTTTAGAAAATCACGCGTGACAAAAAGTGATGGTGTTCTGCAGCTGACTGATTAAACTCTGATATCCGTGGAAAACGCCACACCCTCCATTGATTCTGAGGGGAAAAAAAATCAATAAACACACGTGCACGCACCGCGCGAACCCAAAGGACACACAAAAACATGCAACCGGTACTCCTAACCGCATATTTATTTGTGCTTTTACGGCTGAATACCGTCACAAGTTTTATCTGCTCTTTTGTTAAAAGTGAGAATCGTGAAGAATTCTTCATGCATCACAAAACCAATATTCATCATGCGTTTCCATTTCTCACGTTCCAGGCCCCTTCGGATGGCGGGGAAAATGTAGATGCTGTGAAGAGTTAACGCATGACGACACTGATCACCAGCAGCCTGAGCGCGGAGGTAATACCGGAATCAGAAGGAAACGTGGAGATCAGCCTCCGTGAGCGTAGGCCTTACTTTAACCGCACTCCGCCAGCCGCGTTTACCGCCGTGCTGGGGGCCACTGAAAAATCACCCAACATAAACACAGTTTCCTGAAGCGTGAAGTCATGAACAACAATACATTAGGGTGAGGATATTGTATATGACATATATGTATATTTTATATTTATATTTTCATGCATGTGTTATATTTTTAAAATGTATTCTGTTTTATATCGCACTGCTTCACATGGCCTGGCCCAATCAAATGACATATTTCAATGAGAAAGTATGCTTGAATATAAATGTTGATATGGCTGATATGGAAAGCATATATAATTGTTGGAACCCTTTTACAGCATTGGCATGCTGTCACAAATCAACATTTGTGCACAGCATGCATTCCTGACTGTACAGCTTGCAATACCCTAGCCAACAAACAGAATGCAGTATGTACACAGAGCCATTTAAATACTGTTGAGTCTGTCCTGGACTCCTCTGACATCATCCTGCTACAAGACCGGGAAATGGAATAAGGAGCAACTTGTTTAAGGTGGTATCGTACATGGAATGTTTGTTTTAGCTACATGGATGAGGATTTTTGAGGGAAAATATCCTGAAAACGTCACCGCAAATGTAAAGCGGTTGATATGCTGAAAAAATAATTTATATTGACTGAAAGAAATAAGCCACTGGAAACCAATATCCAGAAAACCAATCTAGGTATTAAGCGAGAGTAATAGTTTGAAATGGCAAAGAGCAGTTACATTCAAATACGAGCGCCATGGTCCTTTCGCTTGACCTATCACGGCAGTGCATTCCTTCAGACAAAATGTGGCTTCATTTCAAACCGAACGTGCCAGTGGCCAGTGGGTGGATTTATGTAAAATTTCAATGTTCTCTCGAAAACCTCCAACATTATCTTCAGAGGAGCGGTGTACGTATGCTTTGTGTTCTCTACAAAATGAAGCAATAAATAATAAATAACAGGCACTTTCAATGGTGGACAGCGTACTGTTGACAGAGCAGGCCTGGGCTATGCTGCGTGCACACTGTTATCATGCCACAGGTTTGATAGGGATCCATGGGGACCCTGCTAGGGCTCCCTGAGCAGCTGATGCAGCACTGCGGCACGCGTGTGAACCGTGTGCCTGCATGACGCAGGTCCACCGGGCCCCCCCCCCCTGCATCAGCAAGCACACGCAAGCCTGCACTATCGCCCACCAGAGCCCAGGACACAGGACACACACATACACACACACGCAAGCCTGCATTATCGCCCACCAGAGCCCAGGACACAGGACACACACATACACACACACGCAAGCCTGCACTATCACCCACCAGAGCCCAGGACACAGGACACACACATACACACACACGCAAGCCTGCACTATCGCCCACCAGAGCCCAGGACACAGGACACACACATACACACACACGCAAGCCTGCACTATCGCCCACCAGAGCCCAGGACACAGGACACACACATACACACACACGCAAGCCTGCACTATCGCCCACCAGAGCCCAGGACACAGGACACACACATACACACACACGCAAGCCTGCACTATCGCCCACCAGAGCCCAGGACACAGGACACACACACACACACACACGCAAGCCTGCACTATCGCCCACCAGAGCCCAGGACACAGGACACACACATACACACACACGCAAGCCTGCACTATCACCCACCAGAGCCCAGGACACAGGACACACACATACACACACACGCAAGCCTGCACTATCGCCCACCAGAGCCCAGGACACAGGACACACACATACACACACACGCAAGCCTGCACTATCGCCCACCAGAGCCCAGGACACAGGACACACACATACACACACACGCAAGCCTGCACTATCGCCCACCAGAGCCCAGGACACAGGACACACACATACACACACACGCAAGCCTGCACTATCGCCCACCAGAGCCCAGGACACAGGACACACACATACACACACACGCAAGCCTGCACTATCGCCCACCAGAGCCCAGGACACAGGACACACACCAATAAGCATGAGCACACACATACATACACGCACATACACACACATGCACACACATACACACACACGCAAGCCTGCACTATCGCCCACCAGAGCCCAGGACACAGGACACACACATACACACACACGCAAGCCTGCACTATCACCCACCAGAGCCCAGGACACAGGACACACACCAATAAGCATGAGCACACACACACATGCACACACACATACACACACACACAAGCCTGCACTATCGCCCACCAGAGCCCAGGACACAGGACACACACCAATAAGCATGAGCACACACACACATACACACACACACAAGCCTGCACTATCGCCCACCAGAGCCCAGGACACAGGACACACACCAATAAGCATGAGCACACACACACAATCACACACACACACACACGCACACGCCCACACAGACACACACAATCGCCCACCAGAGCCAAGGACACAAATAACACGCACACGCATGGGCTCTCACACACACAAACACACACATGCACGCATGCACACATGCGCACGCTCACACACACAATCACATATGCACACACATTATAGCAATACAAAATCATAAAACCAGATAAAGGTTTGTCTTGAATTGCTTGTGTGAGTAGCAGAGGCCCTTTCAGTGCTTGAAGCACCGGAGGAATGCTCATTATCTCTTTCACCTTACGCTCTATTTCCATACTGCTCAGGTGTTATGAAAGTACTGATTATATTAGTCTGGAACCAACGAGAAAACATTGTATGGTGCATTTGTTATAAAAGAAAACAATGCATTAAGAGTGCAACAGATATTGCCAGAGAACAATTTTAAAGAACTCGCAGAAACCCATTTTTGCTAGCATGCCATGGCTACTGAAATATGTGTTACAAAGCCACACACTGATGTACTGTAATACAAATCAATGAAATACTGAATACTAATATCCTAACATCAAATTCTTATCAAATATATCATGTTCAAAAAAACTACAAAGCTGGGAAATAATGCTATAAACAGGTACATCGTTAAACACAAGGGGATATCAACCTTCCTACCTAATTTGGAAAAACAAAAAGCTGCAATGAATTTTTTTAAGATACTATGAACATTATTGGTATTACTTTACCAGAAGCAATGTAAATATGCTACAGTGCAGCAATGACCATGGATTTAATGCAATAATGAATTGATATATATGATTAACCAAATTGTTAGCCACTAGTCCCAATACTGACAGTACACGGCAGAAATAGCATAATACTGGAATACCATAAACACTAGACTAACATGAACTCGGCAGAAAGTTGGCAAGAATGACCCTAATGCTCACCCAGATCATTCCAGCACTCTGTCAGGTGGAGGAGAGGGACAGGAAAAGGTTTAACACTGTAAGGCCTGGTTCTGAACGTACATTACGTAACACTGTTAGATTTGTGGTTCTAATGCAGGCATCCAAATGCCACAGAACAAAAGGAGAGGCTACCCGCATTCGAAGCAAATAATAAGTGAAATGTGCTGATTAGTCCATTAATAATGTCTGAGATTATCATCATTATATCACTGTGGTGCAGCCAGAGCAGCTCATGGTAATGATAAAGATGCAGCAAAGCACAAGGGAAAAGAATAGGCTGACACAGAGGGGGAAAGGGACCTAGCTAATAAATATGGATAAATTCCTTAACACTAGGCACACAGACAGGAATAACTGAAGCAAAACATATGTCGATGTTTATGTACACTTGGGTAACCGGTGCAAAAATATTTTTTGCAGGCAAAGGCATCGCTGCAGTGAGGGCCACCTTGTGCCTGTGCCAAGGAGCAGCTATTTTAACACACACAAGAATGAAAGTCACCCACACAGATACCTGCACGATCGCAATCTCCACAACCTCCAGACCCTGATCTCAACACTCCAATGGGAAGCCATTTATCCGCTGATAAGGCATAAGTATACAAACGTGAAAGGTGCAACAGGGAGCTAACCGATTCGATGCCAACAAAAGTAATACATTATTGTACTCTTATATTCAGGCCCAGATACAATCTAGCTCTAATGGGCTTTGTCCTGAACTTGAGTCAAGGAATCTAGCAAGTGTCTTTTTTTCGTCTTTCATAACTTTTCTATGACCCACTGAAGTTAATGGAAAAAAGTGTCAAGTAAAACTTTCCATTCAAATTTAAGGATTGGGGACATTTTAGTTAGTATTTGAACCTACACAGGAGAAAATGATTCTTCGGCTCAGTAAATCCAACCAACACCATTTTTGTAATTTCTCCAAGAAAACACTTCCTTGCTTTTACTTGAATATGTCATTATTGAACATAACACTTGTTATTTTTGTAGGTTATCCGCCTTCAAATCATTAAGTAAATTAGATCCATAATACCCAGTAATATTTACAATATTTCTGCCAGTTATCTTACCACACGCCACTATTTCAGAGTCAGAACTGCCCACTTTCCCAGAGTTCTGCCTAGTGCAGCAAGCGTGAGAAGGTAATTGCTAAATAAATGCTGAATTACACTTAAAAACAGTTTAAGTGTTACAGTAGTATACTGTGTGATTTAGCACCATGGAGTTTTCTATGTGTGGATATGACTCCCCTTGCATTGCGCTTAGGGAAACCATCTTTCCTCCTCTTATAACAGCATGTGTCTTTGAAGAGGAAGTAGCAAGTTGGAAAATGAAAAGTGTTACCTAGTTTTTTGTTACCAATGAGTTTACACATTATTTCTTTTAGAGTGCAAGTTCAACAAAACACTGGTATTTTTAACTCTTGAGAGCAAACAACTATTTGACATTAAACATTGATTTCAAGCATAATAAACTTTTTTTTTTAACTTGAAACCCGTCAATATTTCATCTTCCTGGTGTTGGTCAAAACCTATAATTAAAATAGAAAAGTTACATTTCAAAATGGATATCTTATTTTGTAGTAGCCTAACTCTGTCCTCTCTCTCTATGTAACAGAAAAGCCAATCCAAAGGCCGCAGAAAAACCTATAAAGGAGATACAGAGGATATCATTCTAGGAGATCAAATTACGGAGAACACCACCTGGCACACTGCAGATAAAACAGAAGTGGATAAAAATAAAGAAAAAAAACTTTACATAGAATGAATACACTGTTCGGAGGGTACCGAAAATACACAAAAGAACACAGAAAACATTATTCACCAAATATAAAAAAATAACATCGCTGAACAAATGTTGACATGAGGAAGGCGCACCTCACTGGAATGTAATAAGGACCACTGAACTGTGCACCTGCCCAAATTAACAAAGAGCACACGGAAGTCCGATGACAGGAAGCCAAAATGGGGTTCAGTCTTGTGGCTATGAACACAATGAGAATTTTAAAAAATTCTGAAAAGATAAAGAGACACATTTGAGAAACAATGGTGATACATATGCCATGGTGCTATGTGTAAACAACAAAGCAGTAACAGTAGTATATATACACACGCGCTACATGGCCAAAAGTATCTGTACATCTGACATCCAACATCTCATCCACAACTATGGGCATTAATATGGAGTGGCTCCACCCATTGCTGCTGTAACAACCTACACTTTTCTGGGAAGGTTTTATACTAGATGTTGGAGCATTACTGCAGGGATTTCCATCCATTCAGCCAAAAGAGCATTAGTGAGGTTGGGCACTGATTGGGCGATTAGGCCAGACTCGCAGACGGCTTCTCAATTGATCCCAAAGGTGTTGGATGGGGTTGTGGTCAGGACTGTGCAAGCCAGTCAAGTTCTTCCACACTGTTCTCAACAAAACCGTTTCAAACCAAGACCTCGCTGTGTTCCCGGGGGCATAGTCATGCTGAAACAGGAAAGTGCCTTCCTGAAAATGTTGAGGATGCACAGAATTGTCTAGAATGTGATTTATGCTGCAGTATTAAGATTTTCCTTCACTGGGGCCTAGGTCTATTTTAAATCTTCTACATTGATGTCACGCTACAGTATGTATATAATTAGCAATATATCAGTCTACATGGGTACACAGAAGATGTAAAAGGGTTATGTTGGCAATAAATTTAGAACATGCCATTACTGTACTTATAAACGTATGTTCAATGCATATAAAACATATGGAAATATAAAATATATATTCCTGTAAAAGATGCCAGGTGGGATGGCAGTGTAGCATAATAGGTAAGGAGCTTGGCTTGTAACCTCAAGGTTGCAAGATTGATTCCCAGGTAGGACACAGCCATTGCATCCTTGAACAAAGTACTTATTGATAATATGTACTAAAAACTGATAAATACAGTTGTATAAATTGCTCTGCAGAGCAATAAGGACCATTTCTTGCATAGAACACCCTGTTGTATTGCACTTTTCCGTCTTAGAGTAAGAATACTCTATTTCCAAGCCTCATTCCAGGATGGTGAATTCTATTCTATATTGCAACTACTTCAAAAAAAAAAAAAAAAAACCTAACGTTACATATCCAGTCCTCAGACAAAACAACACATACAGCAACAAGCTGCAGTGTCAGAGTGACAATCTACGGCTAGACTGCTGAAACAGATTCTGGATCTGTGTGCAATTGTATTAGTCACAGCTCTTCTATTTCATAAATAAGGCCAGGCTGGCTGAGAACACCTTTCAGAACTCACTTTGTGCTACTAAATACGGTATTATAAGAAACCAATTCAAAAACAAAGCAGAGCGGAGGCACTGACTCCAGAAGAAGTTATTTGTTGACTGGTTTTCTTTACCATAATGCTTTAAGGGGACTTACAAGAGACCCTCCTTTCCGGCTCTCTGATGCAGGGAGGGGACTGGTGTCCTCCGTACCCTAGCAACAATGCGCATGGAAACAAGGATGCGCTTTTATAAAAGCCAAGTTATTCTCATAAAAACATAGTTCAGTGTAAATATGCTTAAGCCAGAGTTCAAGCATCAGGCTTTTGTGAAATATAATATTGTCATATGAATACACCTGCTATTTCATACAAGACATTTTGTAGTGACACTATAGAGAAATATCAGAGACATTTTGATAGTGACACTTATAAATAGTTATAGGTTTTATTTGTTTTGTCAAAAATAAAAATGATTTTGTTAGGTGATCTGCATATTCACATCAAACCATACAGTATATGGTTTTCAGACAGGAAAATATCACGATACCCAGTTTTTCTTCAACGCTGACAATGTTCGTACTGCGCAAGCTACTTAAATGCTATTTATATGGCATAATGTAATACAAATATACCCACAAATTATGTATACCGAATAAAAGAGCACAAGCGATGTCTGTAAATGTACAAAGACATCTGATATAATTATATGCCTCAAAATGACTGTATTTCAATTAATGTGTTTTTTTCTTTTTCTATGAGTCAGTGAGATGCATATCCTGTTCTGTTTAAATCTTGAGCATTTAATAATTATACAATGTGTACAGTGCTGTGAAAAAGTATTTGCCCCCTTCCTGATTTCCTCTATTATTGCATATGTGTTACACTGAATGGTTTCAGAGCTTAGGACAAAATGTAATACCAGACAAAGGGAACCTGAGTAAATTTTTAAATGATCATTTAATTTATGTAATGAAAAAGGTTACCAAACACCCATATCACCCATGTGAAAAAGTAATTACCCCCTTAAACCTGGTGACTTGTCGCACTACCTTTAGCAGCAATAACTGCAACCAACGTTTCTTATAATTTGATATCAGTCTTTCACATCGCGAAGAGGAAGGCATTTTAGCCCATTCCTCTTTGCAAAACTGTTTTAATTCACTTAGGTTTTTCAGCATGAACAGCATGTTTCAGGTCCTGCCACATTATCTCTATTTGGTTGAAGACAAGACTTTGACTAGGGCACTCCACAACCTTTATTTTGTTTCTTTTCAGCCATTCAGATGCAAACTTGCTTTTGTGATTTGGATCACTGTCTTGCTACATAACCCAATTACCAAATTTTGTATAAAGATCTGAAACCATTCAGTGGGACAAATATGCAAATAATGAAGGAAATCAGGAAGGGGACAAATACTTTTTCACGGCACTGTATGAGGTATTGGAAATACTTCAAATTAAATATTATGATTGCATTCGCTTGCATTTTAATTTTGTTTTGATAAAAAAGACATTATTAAATGGTCAACAGATATACACCATAACAGCAAGCCTAACAGCACCCAAAAGCAGTTTGGCAAGCCTAAAACCCCCTCAGGTTTACTTATCTTTTACTGTACTTAATATTTGACAAGCGCATATTTCCTCTCTAATCTTCCGTTTTAAATAGCCTAAAGAAATATGAACGGATGCCATATGCGGCCGTGAATGCATGATGTATTTTATGAATACACTTTATTTTTAAAAAGAGAGAATAGACAGTCCACCCTACTTACTGTATGTATTTTCTCCACTTTATTCATGGGGTTGCAGACAGAGACGGGGTCATAGTATAGAAAGTGCTATGGTTGAGAGCCGAATCCCCAGCTGTATGGGAACATTTGTATATTCAGGTTGAGAGTCAGCTGCCCTGCGGACTGCACCCCACCATCTGTCCATTTTGTCATTTGCAAGCATTTGCGTCTTCTAATTTGTCCTTCATAAAGTGGCTCACAACGTTATGAAATATTTTTGGTAATACGATTTTAATTTCTGTTTCTGTTTGACATTGCAGTGCCATGGAATAATAATTTTTAACTCACAATACTCTATATCAATGTCATCAATTCATTATACTAACAAAGCATCTGCAAATACAAACAAATCGCTACAAACAGTCTGCATTTTAAGTAAAGCAAACAGGTCTAGTGGTCAGCCAGAGTGTGGGTTAAAGTTATCACTGCACATTCAGAGAGTGTCTGCATCTCAGTAACGTTCCTTCACAGTTCTGTTGGAATACACAAGATTGGCAGCCATTTTTTGCCACAGGTTTCCTGAAACACTTTTAGACACTGTTTTATTTTTGTTTAATTTGAATTATCAAAGATCAAATCAAGATACTTAGAACTACTGGGGGATATGGGGGAAAGGAGTAATGAATTCCACACTAAATTTATAAATTCAATATTTCATTTGAGCATCCAAGATAAAATCAGAAATAGATTAGATTAATATATTATGTCAATTTGTTGTGCCATTTCAAGGGCAGATTTTATTTTCAATCCCATTTTAGTAATGTATTAATTTCTAAGAATGTAAGATTCAGACAAATTAACCTTAAATAGAATCTTCTAAAAGAGAATGTGTCATTGAAATAATGATCTGCTGCTCACTGATTTAATTCTCTAGTGAGGAAAATAAACCCAAATGCCTTTAAAACGAGAGTTTAAAAAACAGGACCTTAATTGGGCTAGTTAATCTGTATTTAAGGCCCTTAAACGCAACTCTTAATCTAAAAATTGAATCAAAATCACACTGTTTACAGAACTGGAACAGGGTAACCATTCTAGATAAGAACAATCACTTTGGACATTGGCATCGACACACAAATTGTATGTCTGTCTTCATATCCATAACCAGAGGTGGGTAACCCGGCTTCAAAGAGTAAAAAGACTGACCATGTATTTGCTCTAAACCAGCTGATTACAATAATTAGGTCTCCTATCATGGTGAAGAGTTATGCTAATTAGAATCAGCTGGTTTAGTGCATGGTGGTGGAGCAAATACACGGTCAGTCTTTTTACTCTTTGAAGCCGGGTTACCCACCTCTCTCCATAACCCAAATGGTTTCTCATTGATCTAAGCTGATCAAACATTGATCTCAGAATGTAATACTTTGTGTAGGGGAGACAAGAGAGGCCTTTTTGCATAACTGTCTGTGCAAGGAAAAGCAGTATGTAAGCGCTCAAGAGAACTTAAGCCACACACTCAAACCCCTGAAGCTGGACGGAATGGGATGCTCAGGTCCATGTTGACTGACAACACCTTTTGCACACTGTGAACAAAGGGGGCCAGGAAGGGGCACTGTGAATGGACTTTAGCTTGATTAAATGGTCACTGAGTCGGAAAACAGGCCCGGTGTGATCTGTGACCTCGCGCCGAAATCTTTTTAAGGAAAGATTAAATGAAAACACCTTCAAAAGGAACCTCTGGGAAGTCACAAAAAAAAAAAAAAAAAAGAACAGCAAAAAGAAGAAATGCGCCCGTGAGCCCAGAGAGCCAGCACTACATCAACCGCCAACACAAGCGGCTGCCGTGCCAACGCGAGCACCGCACAAGTCAAAACAAGATGACAGACAAGGGCAGCACCGATCTCTGCCACTGAGGCGAGCCTTCGCTGAACCACTCCGGTTTCATTAGGAAAGACGGATCGATGGAGGACACCGTTAGCTACGGTTCAGAAGAGAATGATTTCTTTGCAGTGATACAATTGCTATTTTTCATGGCAGATTTGGAGATCCTGGTTTAAACCGAAGCCTTGCAAAGCCCCCTCATCACATGCTCACCACAGAACTTTTGACTGTGCTCCTCCGGGATTTTAAAATTCCTCCCACAAACGGACTTCATCTGAATGATTCTGATATGGACGCACATGTCTTTGAAAACTGTGACCTACAGTGTCACAAGGATGACACTGAAGAGAATAATGTTGTTCGCAGAATTCTATTTCAGGGACTGGGTTGTGAAAAAGGTGACATTGTACCGTGATGTTATCAGAGGTCAGTGTCATCCTCTCTTCACCACCATCGCATTTGTATCTTTGACCTCGAATGCAAAAATCAACATTTATGCGACGCAAGATTTAATATGGACGTCCATACAGAGCCCCAACACTGAGTAGAATCACTCATCCGATTGTTAAGCAGGGCATGCATTCAAATGGCCACAGTAATTAATTTACTGTTGCTGGTTCGGTAGCAATTCCATTTGGTAAATCTTATTTATTTAGATATGCACCACACATAGTTATTACATCCCTGTGATGTGCATAAGAATGTGAGGAAGTAGGAATTTAGCAGACATTTACTTCTCAGTTTATGTTAAAATGACACAGCTGGATTTGTTTGCTCCGAGGAGGCAACTACCACACGTTCCTGGGAACATTATCATTTAAAATTAAAACGTAAGGAGCAAATAGAATAAAAAATGTAATAAAATAAATAATAAATGAGCCCTGGGAATTGTTTACAGCGCCAGATTAAGCACACACTATGCGCTGACAAAGGTGATTTATTTATACTTGTTCTGTCTAACACACTGTCATTTTTCTTCTCTCACACAAGTACTCAAAGTGCCCTTGACTTTGAAGAGGTGGTGTCACATGGCATTTGGTTATAATGCACATATAAACTTTATATTTCCTGTTACCTGTGCTGATTCCTACAGAAACAAATGACCAAATAAACAGTGGAACATATAGTAAGTCATCCTCATCTAGAAATATTTTTTTTTTTACTTCTCATGAACCAATCAAATGCCTTGGTTTTCATTTATTAAGAATGAATCTTTGAAGAAAATATAGTTTATGGCATTCTTCGGCGTCTTTGAGTGACCAATGCGGCAAAAGAGAAGTAACCTGTCAGAAATGGCCCATAATTCAACGTGTTTTACAAATGTGCAAAACTCACCATTGTTCTGTGAGGTTCTCTCACAATCCCACATCATTTTAATCAGGCACAATCCAATCACAGGTATTCTTATAGTAATCAGAGAGGAGAGGGGTTGAGGCCCAGGGAGGGGCGTGAGCCGCTGCTGCACGCACGCAGATCTGCAGAACTGCGGGGACCCAAATCTTATCTGTATGAAGTCTTGATTAAAATGACTTTATTGAATCAAAAGCGCACGGCGAATCTCAGAACGGCACGTTCGCTAAAGGATTGCGCTCGCTTTCTAACTGTAAAATGGGCCCAAACAGCCGGAAAAAAGCAGCACGGCGTTCAAAAATCACTCTCCATGGGTCAAAGTCACACTCGAAAGGTCATCCACTGGGAATTGTGTCTTGTGGTTCAGTACAGATTGTCAGAATGAGGTGCGTTACATATACTGAATCGTTCACCGATTCTTGCATTACATATATGATGGCGGTAAGGAAAAAAATAAAGAGCCGTCATTAATTTATTGCAGAACCGAAGGCCAATATAAAAACCAACGCAAAGTGAATTCATGCCTGCATTGAGCATTGCAGCTGTACTGTAGTTTCTGCAAGATGGAAACACAAATGAGGAAGGCACGAGAGAGGATATGTCGGACGAGATTTGCTTTCTCAGTTGACTAAAAAAAAAAAGCATAAATGTTTCAGATTCCTATTGCCCGCCCTACCTGCACTGACAGCCTCTGTATGTGATGCTTCCAGGACAGCGAATCAAAGTTTTTCCACGTGCCTCCTGGCATCATGCCAGCTCTGCATCACGTCTCTAGTTGAATGTTTTATTAACTCCCAAAGAATTAATTTTCTGTGTGATTGCATTTCACACTCAATGCCTTTCCCCAGGTGTGGAGTCACCATCATTTAGCATATACTCAAACACGAAACACCCCCTGTACCAACACTTCCAGATCTCCAGCAATGAATTTTGCATTCTGGCTTCATTTTGCATTCACTCAGTCATGTACATTCATGCTTTTTTTAGTATCAATTAGGACTGTGGGACACATGGTAATGTAATGTAATGTAATGGTATATTGGAGGAAGCTGTAGTACTGTAGCTTATTCTTCTGCCTAGTTGGCTTTGTAGAGGTTAGGTCAGAATAGTGTTCACTGTGTGAACTGTGTTCTTGGCTAGAAATAGCTGTACAAAATAAGTATTGTACCTTACTGAACCTGTGTTTAGCAGTTGTCTATGACCATGAAATGCACTTTTTGTACGTTGCTTTGGATAACAGCATCTGCCAAATAAATGTAATGTAATGTAATGTAAGCTGCTATTATTACTGTACCCTTACAATTTGTCCACCACATTCTATTTTGGCTGACTGCATCTTTAGCTGCTTAACTAATTAAGCAAAATAGACTTAGCTTTTTGTTGAAAATATGCAGTTGCAGTCAATTCCAGGTAAATCTACTACTGTGAATTGAAGAAAATTTACAGAGTTAAGGAGAGCAGATTTAGATGCTTCATCTGTACAAGCCTAAAGGTTGAATGACATCTATCTCCAGTGTTTGGATTTTGTGTTGCACACATATAAATGCAGATTAACCATGCTAAGGCAAATCTCTGCCATTTTGGTATTCTAAAATGTGCTCGGGGCATTTCTGGGGAGGGATACTTGTGGCTACAGAGCCTATCATTTGGGATCAGATCTCAGAGGAGTGATTGTAGCTAGTTAGCTAGCAAAGAAGCTCAGATACAGCAGACAGTGCTGTGCCAACATAAATAGGGATATATCTATCGTTTATATTGGACTGGTTCTCCAATAAACAGTCCAATATAAACGAGTTGGTAGGGGATGCACTTACCCAGATTCATGTAATGATATTAAGTCTGACAATAAGCAACTTAAAAGTCTAGGCTGTCTTTTAAAACGCCCAATAAAATTTAAATGGTTTAAACTTTGTCCACTTTATATGGTTTTAATTAATTCATATTTTAGCCACATCCACATGATAATTTAGCATTTTACATGTCCTAGGAGTTATTTGTAAACCAGCCATTTACAACTGTCAAGAATTATGCAGATTAATGGTCTTGTAGAAGTCCATTTTAATCAATTAAACTAATTGAAGAGGGAATACCTGTCAGTGAACAAGCACGGTGCATCAGACAAGGAAGCTGAGACAAACTCAAACCCCACAGAATATAAAACGAGCATTTTATCACAACAAAATGTAACGAATCATACACTGACAGAGTTTCTGTGACCCCATCAAGAACAAAGAACACTCTTGCAGAAGAAGGCAAACACTAACAGAGATGCATTTTATCTTTCCTTTCTGTACAACCATTATTACACATGAGCACAAAAAGCAACTGAGACAGAAAAGCACTCAATGATTATGCAGGCAGACTCAGGGTTCCAGCTGAAAGTGGCCATTTCTCTAGGGGTTAGTGAGGATTACACATTATATGGGAGCCAGAGTAAGGATGCCATGGGAGAGGGTCGTAAGCTAGACTGGGCTCTTCAAAACAAGCCCAGCAACACGGCCGTTCTGGAGTTTTCCTTCTCGTATTTCCCGGCCAAGGTTACACCTTTCCCGGCTAATTGATCGGCAGTGTTTTAATGTGATTTGAAATGAGCCGCTCTCGTTACGCTAATAGGGCGGAATTAATCTAATGGCGGCTACCGGTAGCGAGGCCTGTCATTTTCCGCACCGCGTCCGTTTGACGTGAGTAACGAGTCCACCTGGCCCCCGGACTCCCGGAGAAGCGCGGCTTTCTCCCTCTCTTCCCCCCGCGCTCTGCCCCTCGCGCGAGGAGGAAGCAGCGCGGGGAAAGGTGACTTTCATGGAACAGCGGAGGGCTGACACAAGCAGTCCTTGGCTTAGGCGAGCCCACAGGAGTCCGCTCGCAGCATCTCTCTGCACTGCCCTGTGTATTTTTTACTGAGAGCTGCAGTCTGCAATGGGCTGGAGCCAGATATCATTATCGCTGTGAGTCAGGGCAAGCTAATCTTTCTCGTCTTGCTTTGTTGAGTAGGATAAATATAATATCTCATCCCTGTCCATTATCTATTCTATTTATACAATGGATGCGTTTCTTTTTTCCAACTGACTCCAGACCAGTTTTAGATGCACCGAGAACACTGTGGTTATCCGCCATTTTGAAGTCCTCTAAATAGTACGCTTATTTTTTGGTCAGAGTATAGAAGCCTGCCAGTGTAGTCCATTCTGTAGAATGGGATTGAGAAGAAAAGTATAAGCATTATGACTTATGAGGAGTCCAAAAAAGTATTATGCTCTAAGCACACAGATCTAAAAATTGATGTTAAAATTGATCGAGGGCTAGAATTGTCATCCATCAAGGGACACAATATTGGTTACCATCAAGAAATACATAAAATTTGGCATATATCATAATACAGTGACAAGAGCACTGTACTTTTTCATGAATAATCTGGAGAAGGTACACTACAGACACTACAGAACTGGGCTTGTAATTCCTAAATTGTGGGTTTAAATCGCAGGGACACTGTCGTTGTATCCTTGACAAAGCGCTTAACCTGAATTGCTTCAGTAAAAATATCCAGCTCTTTAAATAAATTTAATGTAAAAAATGCAATCTGTGTAAATAGTTAAATGCATAATTTATAAATTATTTTACTTAAATGATTTTGAGTTTTGTGAATAAAAAAAATAAGTTCTAACATTTTATTAGAGAAAATAAATAAATTCTGAAATACTAACAGTGAGAAATAAATATTCCTCAGATCACTTCATAAACTGGGCATTTCTCCAAATTTGCATGACAAGTGTACCTTATGCCAAGTCACCTTGGGGTGTCAGGAGACAGAGAAGAGAGAGTAGAAGTCATGTGTCACTTCTCTCCCTCTTTCCGTCTGACAGCTGGGGAAATAGATCTGCCAAGTATGACAGCACACGGTGACCCAGCCATCAATGACAGCACCATCATACGACGTATGTCCCTTCACTGGCGAGAGCCTTCGACTTCACTGCAGAGCTGTCCAAATACTGCAGCCACAGCTAATCGCTTTCCAGATAGTAGGCGACTGGTTGTTTGTTTGTTTGTTTGTTCCTACTGGTTATTTGTCTGTGGACTGGTTGGGCTGGGAAAAGGGTTGTTCGTTTGTTTGGTTTGACTGAGGTGAAAAAAATTGGTGGTTGGTTTGAATGGAATGGTTATTTTTTTTGTTCGTGTGAAATGATTGTTTGGGGTGGGATGTGGGCTGGGGCAGATTGGTTTCGGTGGGGATGGGTTGTTGGGTTGTGTGGATTGGTTCAACTAGGTCGGGAAAGAGGTTGTTCATCCATGTGGATTGGCTATTTATTTATGGTTTTTATGTATTGGTTGGGGTGAACTGCATTTCCTTTGTACAGAATAGTTATTTGTTTGTGGTTTGAAAGGATAGGTTAGGGTGCGAGACAACTGAAGAAGGGGTACAAGGGTTCTCTGCTGGGTTTTATATCTCCTCCCCCTGATTCTCTGGTTTTATTTGACATCCTGCTGACAGGTCAGGAGTCTAAGGATTAACCTGAAGGAATTTTTCTTCAATGCCACACAGAGGAAGTGCCCTTGAAAAACACAAGGACATGTGTCTTTTTTCAAAAAAGCTCTTGTAACATTTCTGGGCAGCCACTGTACACACCATTCAAATTTGAGGTGATGGGATTTAACACAAACCCCTCATGAGTAATCTGTATATGTAGTATTAAAAACACCATCTTTTTTTAACACATTTTATATGCAGTGTAAAAAAGTTATTGCTATCTTTGTGCTCAGTACTAGGAGACTACCCATAATGCCTACCCACCCCCCACCTAACTTTGCTGAGTCCTTTTCAGTTGAATTCAAAGAACAAAGATAGAATAGCTTGAGTAAAATTAGCCACATTACAACCTTTACCCGAAACAAAGGAAACTTTAACAGTTCCACTGGAACAGCAAATGTACATCCGGAGGTAACTGACAACTGAAAAGAAGCAAGGGAAAAAGGTCTATTTTTAAGTATCCCTGTCAATACAAGCTTCCCCGGCATATAAAGAAGGCCATTACTGCATACCATTTGTTACTGTTTCGTGTGCCTAAATACTGACATGTATATTGCTCTCGTTAAAATGGGGGGGGGGGGGTGACAGAGAGGGAGAGCAAGAGCAAGAGCGAGAGAGAGAGAGAGAGAGAGAGAGAGTGCAAGAGAGAGAGAGAGAGAGCGCGCGAGAGAGAGAGAGAGAGAGAGGGAGAGTAGTTTTCAGGAAGAGGCATAGCAGAAAATGTCTAATTACCCTGCATTGTGCAGAACAATAAAGCCCCTGATAAGCAACGCTTAGAGAAGCAGGGAAGCTCTGCGAGTCTGGGGCCAGCTATGGGCAGCGGGAACCGGGTCCCTTCCTCCTGCACAGCAGACACTAATGAAAGTCACTCAAATGAGTAATGTCTTCATTGGTGAAAAATTAATGATTTTTCTAGCCAGGGTTAATGGACATGTCAAACACAGAAAATGAGTTGTTTGAAAGTAAATTACTGTAATCTATATTTAGTCAACTCTGAAACCGCATCACCACAACCCCCCCCCCCCCCCCCCCCCACCCCCCACAATAGACCCCCCAGTCTAAGTGCTCAGTGGGAGATGATGATTATTTTGCTCCTCCGCTAACTTTGGTTATCTATGCTTTTAATTTGTAATATTTCTAATTCTCATAATCTGGAGATAACCTTATTCTGGGCCCACACATCACACCAAGATAGACTGATGCCAATTTATTAGAAAGGCTTTCAATATTCATGTGTACACAGAGTAATTTTCTCCCTGTTTCAACTAATCATGACAAAAATACAGACTAATGGAAAGAGAAAACAAAATAAGGAATTTAAGCTTTACGAAGATAGATTTGGCTGATGTAGATAATAAAAAAAAATATCTGTATCAGTCTGAAAGTGTGGCTGTCTGTAATAAATCATAATTAATTATGAAAATAATGAAAGTATCGCTGCTGATGCTGCTGCTGCTGCTTGTTGTTAGACAATGCTGAAGCTTTTTAAAAGCCTTTATAACTCTTTTTTAAAGAGATGATTCCGTCCGTAAAGTACACACTTGCCTACAGAACACATCACATGGGATTCAAGTGTGAATAATTATATATATTCTGGTATGGAGGTCATCAGACGTACTAACAATAAACACTCTTACAGTGGGACTGTTCCATTTAAGAAAAACAGTTATTTCTTCTGTGTTGCTGCAGGTTTAGTATTTTGTCTTATGCCAAGCGTAGCCAAGTACTTATTAATTAGTTTTAAATACAAAAACATTTGCACTTGCAATAACATTTTATTTTTCATAATGTTACTGAATATGAATATGGAAAACACAACAGAAGCCACAGTCCCCTAACACAGAGGCAAATTACCGAGCAGCTCAACAATGCTGCCACAGGGGGAGCCGTTGACGTTTCCTAAGTTGATACCAGAGCCGAAATGGAGCCGTGCGTGCGTTTCAGGCCTGAGCCCGCATGGTGGGTTTGTGCAGAAGCTCACGCTGGGCCTGAGAGGATGAGGGAAGCTCAGCTCTCAGCAGCAGCTCTCCCCCTCTCTCTCTGCAACGCTCGCTCACTCTGCTCAACGCACGCTTCGCCGAAATAACCAGGAGAGGGAAAAGTCCGAAGCGGCTCGGCTGCGGTCCAGATATCAGGCTCGGAGAAAAGCGAGTGAGAAACTTTACTGTGCTCCTGCTGTTTCTTTCAAAAACAGAGACCCACAGAGGCCCCAACACCGGAATATTCCAGAATCTAAGAGTGAAGCAGAAACTTCAACCTTGAACATGAGTAAAATCTTCACGTCACCTTTATTAAATGTACTTTATCTGTGTCTGAATGACAACCTATGCAGAAGGAGCATCAAAAGACGTTTCCAGCTGTTTAATCTAATTGCCAATAGATCTTATCTTTTTAGATCTTTTTGGTCACTGGGTGAAGTCAAGGTCACATAAGCTCCAAATATAGACATATTTTCATATATTTTTTTAATTTATTTTGATGTTATCTAAGTTGTCAAATGATAAATTGATTTTAATCAAACATGCCAGAAATGTTGCATTTACTGTTACCAAGGAATACATAAATTTGCACACAGTGATGACAAAAAGTCAAGAAAGTATTCTGTTTTGAGGTAGGCTATTCAATTTGTGGTTTTTGAAAATGTATGGAGTGATTTTGATTAAACCTGAGATAAATGTTGACATCCATCAGATTATAACAAAACTACAGACACATTTTTATATAAAAATTCCAGACTACTCCCCTGATCCATGCTGATCCACATGTTAAATGTTCAAATTCTACAGTCACAAAGCTTCCTAACATATTTTGACATTCACATTAACCCAACATGATGCTTTGAACACGATTGTGTGAGGAAAATTTCAAGTTCTCAGAATTACGGAACTCTCCTGGAACTAGATCTCCTGTAATGCTTTTTGGCCTACAGTGGTACTAGATCTCCTGTAATGCTTTGTGGCCTACAGCGGTACTAGATCTCCTGTAATGCTTTGTGGCCTACAGTGGTACTAGATCTCCTGTAATGCTTTGTGGCCTACAGTGGTACTAGATCTCCTGTAATGCTTTGTGGCCTACAGTGGTGACTGGATCTCCTGTAATGCTTTGTGGCCTACAGTGGTACTAGATCTCCTGTAATGCTTTGTGGCCTACAGTGGTACTAGATCTCCTGTAATGCTTTGTGGCCTACAGAGGTACTAGATCTCCTGTAATGCTTTGTGGCCTACAGTGGTACTAGATCTCCTGTAATGCTTTGTGGCCTACAATGGTACTAGATCTCCTGTAATGCTTTTTGGCCTACAGTGGTGACTGGATCTCCTGTAATGCTTTGTGGCCTACAATGGTACTAGATCTCCTGTAATGCTTTTTGGCCTACAGTGCTACTAGATCTCCTGTAATTCTTTGTGGCCTACAGTGGTGCTGGTTGTGTTTTAGAGCAGTGCATGTACTTTGGTTACACAGATCCTAGTGGAGGGTGTGGTTTAAAAATGAGGAAAAAACTGGGAAAAATAAGATTATTTTTCTTCATTACAAGTTTAAATAAATGTAAATTAATTTATCAGTTCCGTAACATGGCTTGCACTCCTAACAGGTCTGCAGTTTGCAATAATCTTAGGACAGCCAGTGTGCTGGAATGCATCTTTACCCTGTCATACCCTGAAATAAGGAACAGCTGGTGCTGATTTTCTTTCCACTGTATATCGGCTTACCTTATAAAAAAAAGAGTGTCTGATTTCCACATTCTTTATTATGTGCAAACTTTTTACTCCAACCAATTAGGTGAGCCTCCCCTGTCTCTTTAATCTATGCACCTCTGTGTTGTGACATCTGCTTTTATCCAGCAATAGTAGACACAAACATTATCATACAGATTTGGACCAATTAAATGTTTGCTGGCTAACACTGACCGCTGTAGGTAAAATTGTTTACACTTCATAAATTGTGCAAAATAAAATCCACTCTGACAATCCTACCATTGCCTTGTCACAGTCATGTTGTTTGATGTGGTAACATCTATACACATCACAATGGAAGAATTATCCCATGGATTCTTAAGGAATTGGACTAAGTAGCTTATGAACAGTTGACAGTTGACATCTAACAAATAGACTGTCCAAAACACAAAGGTCATGGAATCATATCTTTATGAATTGGCAGCCTGATTCATCGATTCATGGAAATATATTTTTAAATAAAATCTCCAACCATTCCTGTCACATACCTTGTGCAAGTGAAAAAGTAATTGCTTGTAAATTGTAGAGAATTGTTTTCTACTAAGCAATTAGGAGTTTTTAACAATGGTTCTTTTACTGCAAAAAGTCACAGACTTCAATACTGTTATTTTTAAGGATTCAATAAAGATCATTTTAAGATCACTTTGATAGCTAGATGTATTACCGTTTTCTTTACTTTTATTTATTTTTTATTTTATTTTATGCAGTAGCGACCTAAACCTAACCTGATAATTCCCTTAGTGAAGTGCTTTGGTATTATTACAGTTTTAGTGTATGTTTTAATTGGCCCAGACAATCTTTGTGTGTTATAAAGGAAAAACAGAAGGAAACATACGTTTCTCATAATGGCGGGTATAGGGCATTCGGGGGTTAGCTGTCTAAAGCAAGATAACATGATGAAAGAAGCTCAAAGGCAGTTTGTACAGTGACATCATGCCTCCGGAGGATGTATGCATGTACGTGAGATTATACTTCAGAAATTATGTTTCATCTCATTATTTGGTGGGAACTATTTCTGACGCCACATACAACCTGAGATCAGTGCACTGAAAGAAGGGGCACAATATAAAAACTGATAATTATGTTTATTTAATATCACATATGTACAACCTCCGGGAACATAACATTGCTGTACAAGCATTACTGAAAATGTATTTTCTTGCTTTAGATAAAAAAACCCTGAATGTCCTACCCCTGTATACTTGCCACTGTAAAGCCAGAAGCTTGTCAGAAACTTTTCTAAATATCCAAATCATCCTTAATGACACACACACATAACTTTTGGGCATGAATGCGAAACGCATTTTCAGGTCAGGGTGTGATTTCTAATATAAGACCAGCAATCTTTTCTCTGTTTCATCAAATCGAACCCTCGGCAGTTGGCGAGATGACTTCCTCACCTTCTCAGCGGTCGGCTTGGCCGCGCCGCGCAAACCGGAATTTCGGCGCGTCCACTTCCGCGGCGCAAAACGAGCGGTTCGGTCTCCCGAATTCTCCCGCCGCCATCTGCGCCGCGGCATGGGCGTTCGTGTGTTCCACCGCCGCCGCGCTCGCTCTGCTGAGACGGGCTCGGGCCCTCAGCTGTTATTTTGTCAGAAACAGCGTGCGGTTCGCGCGTCCGGCGCGGGGCCTTCGCAGCGCGAGCCATCACGCGACCGGCGCGCCGCGGACAGAGCGAGGGTCCACCTCGGGCACGCCGAAGTCCAGCGCCTTTCAGGCTGAATGGCGCTGACAATGATGGCAACCCTGAGTTCCACAGCAGCGAGATTAAATAGGAAGCACGGCCTGCTTTTCAAAGGACCAGCTGCAGCCGGCACAATGCAGGCCTCTGATTTGCCTCTCGCAAACTCAAGGGTTTTTGGCAGAGGCGCCTAGCGCATGCCATATGTGTGCCCGGTGTGGACGGCGTTTACCGGGCTCTCCGCCCGCTCGGCTGCAGGCTCCGAGCAGACCTGGTGTTGACTCACACTCTTTCAGAAACAGCTTTCCAAAGGATGTGCGAATAAATGCGTTTTTCAAACTGTGCGCTTCTCTCAAAGGCGCGGCAGGCGTTTCAAAACGAACACGTTTTTTTGTGGCCTTTATATTTTTGCTGCCTGACCTCTCAAAAACACCAGCGTAGATTTAGGAGGTTTGCAGAGTATGAGCGGCAATAACGTAGGCGTACTTACTGTTAATTATTACATTCATTTATTATTTTCTTCTTTTTATTATTATTATTATTATTATTATTATTATTATTATCATTAAAAAGCAGTAGCAGCAGTAGTAGTACCTGTCTGGATAGTCTCATACACAGTCCACAGTCCACACCACATCTATTGCAGGGAATGTTTCCCTGAGGCATGTAACCAGGAGTAGGTTCATGCTTCTTTCACACCGAAGCAACAACCCAAAACCTGTGTTTGCCCCTGGTGTGAAAGGGCCAGCCTGCGGTATCCAACCTTGAACACGACCTGGTTTTACGCAGGTTCAACACGCCTCAGCTTCAGTATGAAAGGGGGGCACACAGGTTAATCTGCAGCATGGTTAGCTGAACGACCCTCGATATTGTCTTCTTCAACAGGCCCAAATTCCCTGAATTACATTCCATTACATTTATTTAGCAGACGCTTTTATACAAAGAGACGTACAAAAGCGCATGTCATGGTCATAACTACGAAACACAGGTTCGAATTGACACCCCAATGTGGTTCTTCAAGTCTTACAACTGCCCTCGTGCAGAAACAATGTTCCAAAACAGCATTAATGAAATACGTAATAAAACCTAACAACTCAGCAATTATCTATATTTTTGCGAGTTGTCACAGGTAAATGTGTAATGGTGAAAATTTAAATAATACGTAACTTAAAACGTTTTGTGACATAGTTTTTACATAAAAGCAAGATTTGGTTCACATCATTGGGCAATTTATTCTGGGTTAAGCCAGCCAAAAGACGAACTACACTGCATGTGCTTGCCAGCTGGCTACCAAACCAGCCATGTTAGGAGGAATTTAAAGCCAGCCATGTTACGAGGAACCTAATCAGTGATCATAAAAAGCTTGTTA
Organism: Anguilla anguilla; assembly: GCF_013347855.1. Taxonomy (NCBI): domain Eukaryota; kingdom Metazoa; phylum Chordata; class Actinopteri; order Anguilliformes; family Anguillidae; genus Anguilla; species Anguilla anguilla. The sequence continues at coordinate 56,083,093 of NC_049204.1, read as the reverse complement.
TTGATAAGGCACTACGGCGTACATTACATGAGGTTTCATATCCTGTTCAGCCGATCGGTCATTCCATTAGTTTGTGTGTCTAAGTGTCTACATGCTGGAATATAGCTCATATATTCCTTTTCACCAATGTCACGTCGTACACTGGGGTGGCCATATTGGATTTTATGCAACACACTATAATGCGAAGCCCCCAAGAAGCGTTCTGCCTATTACCATTTGGGAGAGCAGCTTATTGTTAAATTTCATGCATGATCCGGGGCTACGCTATCCAGCTCGGCCTCGTTTTATTGCTGCTAGCCACTATCTTTCCTTTTTATCATTCTTATCAACGCGAAACATACCCAGAGCGGCAAAAAGGTGACCTGTTTGCTAATGAGCCATAAGTGCCAGGGTATATTTATTTCTCTGTCTGTGGGATACACTTATTAAGCACGCTGTATTAAACAGAGACTCTCCAGTCAGGAGGATAGCCGTGTCCCACCGTCCTCTCCCGCTGCGTCCGCGCGCATCTTTCCCTGGGCCCGCGCTGAAAATCAGCCCCTTACGAAACCGCGCTCGCTTCCTGTGCCCCCCCCCCAGCCCCACCCCCTTTTTGTATTAAATATAACAGCTGAGAAGGTGACCTGCCCGCTCCGCCATGAAGCGCAGGAGAGCTGGAGCGGCGGCGGTGGCTGCTGTTTCAGCACAATCCCAGCAGCTCTTTCCCCCACCGCAGCCGCCGCGTCCGGGGAGCCCAAGGGCGAGCGCTCGGCTGTCCCCCCCCCACCCCGCCCCCTTCCTGCGCCCGGCCCGGCCCCATGCGCGCCTGCACGTGCACACGCCTATGCGTCCGAAAATCACCGTCTTCGCACCAAACAGCTCCCCGGAGGAAAAAGAGCGGAAGGGAAATAAATATGGCGCTCTGCGATGGGGTTCCTGACAGAATTCACACAGAGCTGAGTGTTATACAGTTTGGCAACAGCATCTGTGAGCTGCGAGTCTGCGCATATTTACACAATATGCCGTGCTATTCTTCAGTCGAGATTACGTATCGCAATGCTTTTCTCCTTTTTTCTTTTTAATGGAGCACGTTGTTATCTGTAATCAACGTCAATCTACCGGCCTATAATGTTTTTGCATCTATTTGTGAAGCTAAAAGTGGTATGAAACTACCGCCGCTATTGCTACTTATCACAAAATGGCCATTATGTGATACACATTCTAAATACTTCTAGAGTGCTGAATTTACCACGGCAACAACCAATTACTTTATCAAAAGGGTTTCTGCTTCACATTGGGAGACATTTAAAATAAAGAGCTGCAGCAGCAGGACCACCACCACCAACAACAACAACGATAGTAATAACCGAAACAATAACGATAATAATGTTAATCATGGACATTGCGTTGCCGGTGCTTTGTTTTGTCTCCCGGAGCAAACCGAATCACGGACCGTCCGAGGAGACGGGACTTTCAGGACGAGACTGCCATGTCAAGGTCGAGCGTCTGCGGCAGGAAGAAAACAAATCCAGCGGGGCCGCTCGCCGCTCTAATCGAATCACACGGGAAGGGAGGGTTCTGAGGGAGATGTAATTTCAGAGGACCAAAAACAGCAGCTTAAAATGCTCCTGATCACATTATCCAGCCATCACAAAATAGGATTTCTCTACTGTAACTGCGGTGAATGCCCATTACAAATTACTTAGGCGCTGCAGACCAGTAACTCAATAGGAGGAAAAAAAAAATCGATACGTATCAGAAATAATTATATCCCTCCCTCCACCCTCCCAACCTTTTTCCTTGCATTCCTTCCTTAATAAAGTAAAGATCTGACATTAATCATTCTAAGATTTCTCAGCTCGATAAGATAATTAACATGTGGGGGGGGGAAAGGAAAGATTTGACGCAGTGATTTTAAGCCAAGCTTGACGAGCCATGTCTGAATTGCTGAAGGAAGCAGTGCAGGTAGGGATGTCAGCTAGAAGTGCCCAGAGCTCCAGCTCGTTTTGGGACAGAGACCGAAAAAAAAGGCAAGAGAAACAGTATCTGGTCTCAGTACAAGATGCATCAAAACAACAAAACAGCGTCCTTACAAATGGCTCTTAGCTCTCTGCCAACTCACACTCAGACAGCCAGGCACGCAGAGTCACACGCAAGCACACACACACACGCGCACACACACTCGCACACACACACAAATCCATCTGAGCGCGGCGTTCGGACGGCGGAAGTCAGCGGTATGTAAAATCGGCGGAGGTCGAGGCGGTGGGAGCGGAAAAGAGGAAAGGAAAACAAATAAATCAAAAGAGAAAAACACTGTCAGCCTTTTATCTGTCTCTCCGTTGTTGTTTTTCACTTGTTGTCATTTCGGATGGCGCTCGGGTGCCGGTCCGGGGCCCGCGCCCACAGCTCCGCCTCTCCCGTGCTGCGGGCCCCCCCGTCCCCCCCCCGCTCAGGTGCGCCATCGCTCTCTGCCAGTTCCACCCGATTTCATTCGGTTCAGGTGGAACAAATAGGCAGTTGGGAGGCAGAGCTGAGCCGGGAGCTCGCAGCCACGGGAAAGAGGAAGAAGAAGAAGGGGTGGGGGGGGGAACTCCTAGCATCTGCTACTTCATTAGAAGGTAAGTTTAAAGAAGGATAGCTGCAGCACCAGGCTGACAGAAAATGAAGAAATATCCACCCGGAGTCAAACGCAGAGCTGGATGCTCCATTTGTCACCGCGAGAGACTGCAAACACGGGAAGGAAGAGGCGGAGAGAAGAGGAGAGAAGGGAAAGAGAAAGAAGAGCGCGGCAGTCGGGAGAGGCCCAACTGCCAGGCTGACTGGCTGAGGAGTGAGAGAGGCTCGGAGAGCAGGAACGACTGCAGCACGGAGACACACAACAGGCCTACGTCGCTCTGACAGCTAGTTATATTTATTAAAAAAACAGCCAGCGCTGGGCACGCGCTACATAGCCTAGCCTCTCGCTCACCACAGCACAGCACTGCGCTGCACTACGCGAGTAGTACACACAGCACACTAGGAGCCTACGAAATCTGAATAAGTTTTTACAACTTTTCGGTTGTAATCCAAAAATGCTCTGGAGAGGGGAGAGAATCGCAGCACAAAGTCCTGCCACCTGTACTTATCTGGGCGCCCATAGAGGAGCTGCAGTGAACCCCCCCCCCCCACCCCCCCCCCGACAATCCTCTCTCTGAGGATAATCCCTGACCCAGAGGGGGTTTGTTATCTGTGCAGGCGAGGGAGGTCTGAGGGCGCCGGTGCCCCTCTCTCTCCCCCTCGCATCTCCACAGAGCGCGACAGGCGCTCATCACTGCATCTGACAGGTACGAGATACACTGGGCCAGTCCCTTCTCTCATTTAATGCCATGGCTGTTATTACTGGCATTTAGTTGTAATTTTTAAAATACTGTATGCCGCTTCTTATATAGAAGTATTTGATTGTCACGTTACATTTTAATCACTTAGCAGATGCTCTCATCCAGAGTGTCTAACAGGAGAAGCAAACATACAACAGTCTCAGGAAAACAAAAAAAGGCACAGATATATACAGTATATAAATATATATAATCGATATTTACTGTTAACATCACCATGATACAGTTGACCTATCTCTACACAGCTATACGTATAATATTATCTCAAAAGGAAATTCAAAAAGAAAGACGATAGTTCAAGAGGTTCAGCGAATGTGCATAACACATAGCCCATCAATATAAATAGCCAACAGAAGCTAGTGATCATATTCCCTTAAAAAAGACGGGATTGCTGTTACTATTTTCAGTTCATTTCATGCAAAGGACACACTTGCAAGCGCCATAACTTTATTGAGAGCACGAGGAAATAAGAAAAATAGGGATATGGATGAAAAGCAAAAAGAACACCCAAAGCAAGGGATGAATGTGTTGTAGAAAACCGGAGGGCTAAAGATGCATCAGCGTGACTGGGCATCCACTGCATCAATTCTGAAATCAATAGAGCCTCTGGGGGCCAGAGGGCCAGCAGCATTAAACATCTGAAATACTGTGGCATAATAAAAACACATAAGACTTCATACTTCCACAAACTTTACGGCACGGGATTGGCAGAAAGGGAGCATTCGCATTTAAGACAAGAGCAATATAACAAAGCGGCGCACTTAATTAGGCTGCCGTCTTCTTTATCTGACAGTATGGTAATGCGGACAATAATAGCCATGATAATCTTCATAACAACAATAATGGGCCATTTCAGCACAGACAGGTCAGTGCGGGAACGGGAGGCGCTGCCACGCAAAAACTCCAGACAATAAATTACATTTCTGCCGGAATTACTGGAGGAGAACAAAACCTTTCCACTCTAATTCCACAATCGAGCGGGCTTAGCGCGTTCTCATTAGTCATGAACTCGCATTTCACGCTATGCTGACGTTCCGCTCGCGGGCCCCCCCGGCTCCGCGCGGTTTCCCACAGAGCGACCGCCACGTGACCCTCGACCGCACCGCACCGCACCCCAGTGCCCTTCTCCCCAACATCACGAAGCAACACCTTCATAATTTCACGTGTCCCCGGCGAAGCTGTCCAAGGGATGCCATTAAGTCTGCGGGCCGGTAGATTTGTGGTGGTGATGGGCCCCATTAGCTGGAGCCAGAGAGAGGGGTGTGTACGTGAGGGAATCATCCCGGAGAGGGATGGCACTTTGGGATTAAATATCAGCCTCGGCCGCAGATGGAGGGCTGTGGACCGGGCTGTAATGGATCGCGCCGAGGACACCGTTACATCACGACCCCAACGCTAGCTTGTCCTGCTGTCCAGCGTTCGATCCATCAGCTCCGCTGAGCGGCCCGTTCCAAACAAAGGCCCCACGCCTTGCCGTGCTCCTAAAACACAATTTAGAAAAAGCACATTGCGAAAGAAAATACAGCGCTCAGGCTATTTGGCATTTCAATCAACGTCCTCGTTATTGTTTTGTCTCCTCCGCACTACCTTCAGTGAGTTTGCCAAACTAGCAATTCAGCATAATTACTGCTGTTAAAAAATGTCCACTGCTGTTATTCAAATATCTCTTCTCACATACATTACTCCTCAGAAGTCGTTATAGAGGGGTGGATGTGACATTTTGTGGCTTAATTAGCACAATCATATTGACTGCAGTACAATAGAGCTGATTAGTTCTGGGGGAAAACAGCAGCATTGTAATCAAGCTGAAACAATTTAAGTCATGGCAATTTCCGATGTGTTTTTCCTCTGAACCTAAATATTTCACGCACTGTTTTCCCCGTGTTAGTAACAAATAGTGTTGACTCAATCACAAGGAGAGAGGGCCCAGACTTAACCCCATGCAGGCTTTAGGTACAAGATCTAAAAATCTATCCTGAGATACCGAAATGAAATGTATGATACCACTGAAAAAGTAAATAATTTAAATTAAACGTGTAACATGAAATATGATATACATGTACACATGTATTTTTTAAAGCTTTCACAATTATTGGCAGTGATTGACTGTGATTAGTACTTGGCACAACCTCCCCTGGCAAGAAAAATGGCACTGAGCATTTTCCCATAATGTTTTTTAGGTTGGAGAACAGATGGAGGTATCTTGAAGCATTCCTCCTCACTCTACGATCTTTGATATCCTTAAGGATGCAGTTATAGACGTCCTTCTTCAATTTTGATGACAAGGTTTTGTAAAGTTTTAAGTCCAGAGACTTAATGACCATCGCAAAACATTGATTCTGTTGGGGTCCCTGTCACATTGGAAGGTCCACCTATGGTCATTGTCTCAGCCCCCTGGCAGAGGCAACCAGATTTCTAGCAACAATGTTCTGGTGCTTGGTGGAATTCATTATGCGACTGATCGTAACAAGCCCCTTGATCACTGTCAGCACAACAGCCCCAAAGCATCAATGAGCCACTGTCATATAATGACTGGTTATGAGGTGCTTTTTTGTATGCATCCCTCTTTCAAAACCAAACCTGCGGGTGTACACGGACAAAAAGGTCCACGTACACCATTTTGGTTTTATCTGACCCAGTTCCAGTCTATAGTTGCAACAAAGGTGGGCAAGGTCCAAATGCTTGACTTTGTGCAACCATTCCAAAGAGCCTGTTGGTATGCAGGTGGAGCATTATGGTCAGTTTCGAGACATTGCAGCCCCCCAACATGCAACTAAACTCTGCAGTTCATGGGTTCTTCATTGCATCTCTCACAATATTCCTTACTGTGCGTGGGCAGAACATGCACTTGGCAGGTTTTCAACTGTTCCAGATGTTTGAAACTTTTTGATTATAATAACAGTGCTTAGTGGTATATGTTTAACTATGTATTTCTTCGAACGCACTACCTGATTTGTGTAGGTCAACAACCATCTGCCTGCCTTGATTTTACAGTTATTTAGAGTTCCTTGTGATTATGTATGCCAAAGGGATTTTACAGGTGTGTTACATCATTTCTATAACCCAGCAAAAAAAAAGGAAGAGATGGAAGACCACAATACAGTTCCTCGATATTTATTTTAAAGGATCTTTAGGAGTGCCAATAAAAGCATAAAAGTATATTGGTATATAAAAAATATATTAAAAATGTAAAGTTTCCCATATTTATGCATCAAATATAGCCCATTATTTTTAAACAGCCTTTTTTCTACATTTTCATCAACTATTTTTATTAATAATTTCTGCAAATGTAGTTGACTTTTGGTAAGTGGAGCAGAGGTTGGTTGGAATTTTTATACCTTTTCTGGCACTTTAAAAGGGTGAGTTGGGGGCTGGGTTGGTTCCAGTTATGTTCTGTGAGCTTTGATTTTCATGTCAAATTTCATTATCATCAGTCAATACATCAAAGATTTTGATAATACAGAGCAATAATGTACTGCACAATACTGTATTAAAACATTTTTGATATTCTCAAGCTAATTCAATCTGATTGCAATACCTTTACCTTATGTATAGTGAAGAGTACATCAATAAACATACAATTTAAAATTCAACACAAGGGGCAAAAAATCTATAACTGTTATAAAGCTCCATCAGTCTTCTAACAGTAATATGGAATATATTCTGGCCATACATAGATGAAGGATGTCACAGACGTTGTCCAGGTATAAATGGATGAACTACCCACCAACTCATTTAAACATAACGGAGACTATATGGTACACTAAAAAACTACATGTCCCTTGATGACAACATGGTGTCTGACATGAGGCCCTTACAGTTGAGCCTTACTGCTTTTTCTTACTTGTTTGCAAGGGTTGCATCATTCAATATTACATCATTCATTTAGGTGAACCATACATGGGCAATGACAATGGTAGAATTGCAATGGCAATTGCCCATTGATGGAGGCTCACCAAAACCATGCCAACATGGCTACTTGCTTTGAAAAAATACAGAGAAAAAACACATTGATCAACCTTTTAAAGTCATTTCTAGACTCTACAAATTAATGCTACTGTGATAAAATAGAGATTTGAATTTACAGAATTGTCAATTAGCTCTAAATCTTCACTCGCCCGACTGGACAAGTAGCCAAGCACTTTGTTTTCTCTGGCCAAGTGAGCAAGCGTTATTGTTGAACCCAGAACAAGGGCCTCTTTGATTTGATTGAGCAAGCACTATCAGTTGCCAAATGTGAGAAAATATGGTCTATATTATGCAATGTCAATGGATCTGGCTCCAAAAAGTAATACAACAAGCAGACTATTGCTTACTTAACCAGACTTGAACTCGATCACCCCTTTCTGAAAACAGCCTTTATTTTATTTTATGCTTTTTTTTTAATGGGGGCATTTCATAATGACCTTGAATTTTTAGAATGGGTCGGAAATGCAAGTCATTTCTAAAGCGAGGTATTGAGGCTGTGCCAGAGAGGATGAAAGAGACAGAGCGCACGAGAAAGGAAAGTGCCTGACAGCACAAGCAATCGGCTCGCTCCTCCTGCACCTTCCCTTTGTTGTAAATAAAACATTATTTCAGATGTTCAATTAAGATAAGTACCCTTAATTTAAGACCTCAGTCAATGTTCGGCTATCATTATTCAGACCAGAGCCTAGGCCCTGCTTCAGCTCCCAGACAATTACTCAGGGTCCCCAGCAACCAGGGGAAATTGCAGTCAATTTCTGAAGCACTCATTTGCTTAACAGGGAGAAAATCAGGGGAGGGGAATCAGGGAGCCGAGGCAGGCCAATATAGGAGAACGGGGGGGGGGAGTAATCTAAAGGGACCTTTTCTGTGAACTGCAGGGATGATTCTGGAAGTGAACACAAACCCGGAGACTGCCACTACAACATATATCTTGTCCTTGAAAGAAAAAAAAAACCCCAGAGTTTCTTTCTGATTACAGGACTTTGTTTGTTCTTCGTTACACTGACTGATACGAGATTAGATAGGCACCGCAGTATCTGTGCCGTGAATCAGGTTCCTTCGCAAAGCACTCTTTCCAATTCCAGAAATGACCTTCTGAAGGGCTGCAGGGACATTTAGCTAAAGTAGAGGGTGCACAACACTGGCACTGACTCTAATATGTATTACAGAGATTGAAATCCTAGGTATTTTCCATTTAATTATTTATTACCTATCAGGATGAGTAAAAGTAGATATTCCACTAACCTTTGCATAAGAGAATGGACTAGTTTCTCTTCAAGAGCCTGAAGAATGCAATGCATTTTAAAGACTGAAGGACCCAAACTGAAATAGCTTCCTTACAGAAGAGAGAGTGCAGGCCAATCTTGACTCGGGAGCCAACAGGGTAATTGAGGTTGCCTCTGGGGAAGGGGGATCTATGAAGTCTTTCCTCCTTACTCTATCTCTCGCCTCACCCTTTGGAACCGTTTCGTACCGGGGGTTTCACCGAGGGGGCACCGCACAGGTTCCCCACGATAGCAATAGCCACCCTTTTGCCCTCAGAGCTTTTTCAGCCAACTGCTGTTTACTTCTGCTGTCCGAGAAGAAGCACAGCAGTGAACCTTGATTATTAAAAGAAAATATTTAGCAAGCAGGGTCTTTTTCATCACGACAGAAGCTATATGTTCCAATCTTGGATAAATAGGAGGCAGGAGATAATTGCTGGGCATTAATGGACATCAATTAAATCTGCCAGATAAGTTGCCAGTGAATTATAATTCTAATGTAGCCTGTATGAGTCTTGCAGCTTTTGAAAATGACAGTACAGAAGACTGAAATTAAACACATACATAACTAAATACATTCCAACGGCAGTTCAGAGTTATTTTTCTCAGAGAATTATGAACTCACAGATAACTTGTTTTGATCTTTGCAGTTAGACCTCATTATTATGTTGCAGAATATCGCTGCCGGTAATTCCTAAGGCAGAGCAGGGTGTGCCTCCCCGCTCTCCTCCTTTCTTCAGCGAACGCCCGGGACAGGCTGCTGTCCGTCTGCCAGAAATGTACTTAATTCATTAATCAGCCTGAAAAATTTCATCAGCGTGGTCTCAGACTGGCTAGATCAATCACTCCGGAACCGCGTGCCCAGCATACCGCACACCGGCCCTGGCAGCCTGCGTCCCTGGGGTTGCCTTAATGTAGGCTTCGGGCACCGCACACATTCGGCCTCGCAGTGAGAGATTACGTTATATTACAGTACGCAGCATGTATGCATTTTCAACCATACACCAAATGTTGCACACAATAAACGTAGGAACCCGACTGTCACTTCTTCCCCAACCCAATGGCCGTACACGTTTAACTCCATGCCTCTGGTATGCCGGAATGGGAAGATAATCCTGGATAACGGTTCTGAATAGCTATGGCTAAATATTCTCTCAGACTGGCTCCTCGGAAGGGCAAGTCAATTTGCAAGTAAGTCTTCAGTCCCCGAGTACGAGTGCGAAGTGTGAAATCACAAGTGCACACGTGAAGAGCAGCTGTGAAAAGAACCATCTTCTCCCTCCCTCGTGTGTCACCGGGAGCTTTCTGCCACGAAACAATACAGTAGCTAATGCCACTGAGCTTCATCACAAGTCACTTAATCTCAAAGCTTTTCAGAGTCAGCGCACCCTCCTCTCCAAAAAACGCTTTTGCTGAGTGGGGGGGTGGAGAGGGGTGTCAGCGCACACCTCAACGGAATGGAGCCCGGCAATAACCCGGTATCGAGCCTTAACAGCACCATGGGCTCATGTTACATTAAAAACAAACAAACAATGGCAATTGCTGATAATGGAGCCATTAGGACCAATTTCAGCCTTTTAAAAGGCATAAACCTACAGGCTGCCCGAGCAATCTTTAGCCCTAATAGTTCTCTCTGAAGGGAGATCTATTCTGCCTCCCACCCCTCCCCTACTCCACCCTGTCTCTTATCTCATTTTTTTTCTTTTCTTTTTTTTTTTATCGGAAAGGTCACCCCTTTGCGCACGCAAGTTTGTTTCCAAAGCAGGTTGAGGGCGCATGCTGGGCTAGGTTTGATAGAGAGAGTGCAGCCAACGAGCATCTGCCAGCCAGCTCCTCTGATGGCTCCGGAATTCGCCTACCCTGGAGCAGAAAGGGGCAGGGGGTGATGACTAATGCGGAGGATGTAAATAATGCGCCGAGGTGAGGAGACGGCAAGGAGAAAGGGGTGCGGAGCTGGGCATGGGCGTGGCCACAGCGCTCACAGCTCAGTGAAAATGGCAGACATTACACAGAAAGGCACCCCACGATGCGCTCAAAATACCCCTCATGAAGGAACACCCTTCATAATACCCGGCTCAACCCTTATCAGAGTTCAGTTCATTTGTCCCACAAAACAGCTGCTAGTGAAACTAACACGTTTATTCCTGCTCTGTCTCACTTCCTTCCTGTTATCTAGTGTTAATTAGCACTCCCGCTAACGAGAAGTCAAGTGAATTGCTGAAAACATTAAGCAGATATGTCTTTCTAGGGTTAATTTACAGAAATAGATCACATTTTTTTTCTATATAATAACAAAAAGTATAATAATAAATAACCTTGGGTTTGCTAATAAAATATAATTGGGTGTTCATCCAGGAAAGCTTTTTTTTTTTTTTTTTTAATTAAATAAGTGCTGAAATGAAAAAAGCTACAGTGAGAACCCTGGACTACGCAGATACAGAATTCCATCGTTGTTGGAGGGAACAGTAACCGCATATTGCAGGAAAGGGGCCAAACAGACCCTCTGTAGTCAAAACGAAAAACTGGCAAACGCTGTGCATGAGACGCAGGAGCGGTGGGCGCTGGACGGACACGCGAGACTCCTCTCTCGTTCCTTTGTGCGCGCGAGGGGCTGTGTGTAGCACTGCGAGACGTCGTGGTGTGTGCTGTGACAGTGATAGAGTCTGCTCTGGTGCATCTCCAGGCTCTCCTGTGGTCTCTCGCAGTCTGTCTTCCTGCCTGTCATCCGCAGCTTTCTTCATACGCTTAAAAATTTAAAACCTAAAATGACAACCCCTGACATTTTGATTTGTACTTATCGTTATTTTTTTTCACATCTCATTGTAGCATCCATCTTATGTTACAAAAAAGGCTAATGCTACATTTCCTGATAAATAAGGACCTTGTTTTACTTACCAACAGCAGCTAGATTCCATGCTGATCAGAATGCACTCACTCTCTTTGTACCTAATGGCCACCATATTGGTGGTCACTTTGACTGATGTATCTACAGCCTTCTAAAGGTCCAAAGATGTCTATCTCAGTTACCGCAATGTACCACCGACCACCATAATCCAGAAGACACTGAAATGTATTAATGTTTTCATTTCTTCAAACTGACAAGATGCTCTGCCTTCTGATACTTCAAATTTCGAACCAAATTCCGTCTGTTCAGTAAATAGACAGAAAACAAGCCACAATATTAAAGGAAGAGTAGTTTTGATATGTGCAATTGAAAATCTTGTTTTATAAATGTATGACACCTGTCTGTTGTGATATTATTGATATACTACCACTATTACAAGTATTTGATTGTAAGTAATGCGTTTGGTGGCTTGCCACATTCTCCATCTTGGCCCCCAAGTGGCGGAATCAGCTACCAACCCAGATCAGTTTAGCAGCTGCTCCTGCAGATTGGTATTTCCTTTGAAATATTCACCTCTATGACTACCCTTGTGTTATAAGTCAGAAGAACAAAAAGTACTGCATCATACCTAGCTACCGGTTTATAATGCACTGATAGCCACCAACTAGTTATGAGTTTTCTGATTTTAATTTCCCTAAGGAATTAGAGTTTTAATTAGTTAAGATGGCTTTGTATGTCTTAACAACTGTTTGCCATTGTTTTCCTTCTGAATGCTTGAACAGTTATGTCAGTAATAATTCACTTTGGGCATGAAGAAAATTGTTTAAATTGTTTAACATGAACTTACTTCTAATATGCTTTGGGCGTTTTATTGTGTTGCATTTTATATTACACTGTATCCCTCCCACAGTTCACCCAGTGGCATTTTACCAAATTCTACTTGATAGTTCTACTATTTTAAATAAAGCCAATGACCATGCGTGTATACACACACCCACACACACACACCATAATTTCCCCTCTAGAGAAGACTGGAGAAGAACAACCAATGTGGAAAAACAGATGACAACAAAAGAAGAATAACAAGACCTGGATACTATCTGGTGGTACCATTGTTCTCGCATTTCTATCGCCCTCTCACCAACTTTAATTTCCTTTTAAAGATGACATTATCAAAAGGAAAGGTTCAAGGAGCAACCCAATTCAATAACCATTCCAGCTTTGCTATCTTATTGCAGGAACAAAAAGCCAGCTGAAACCACCTCTGAGTGCATTATCTCTTATGCAATATCATTATTTTCTTCGTATGGAGTTGTTGGGATGAAAGAGATGAGATTCACTCGGATGTTTCCATTAAAAGTCATGCAGTTGAGTCCTGAGAATCGATCGAAAAAGATGCAATAAAAACAATGGAAACAGTTGAGATACAGTTTTAAATTAGACAACTTTGAATTCCTAAATTAATCAGACCAACAAAACTGAGAACAAGCAATGTCATAACACACATTCATGTACACAAGCAATTTCATAAGACACATTCATGTACATGTAAATATTGTATATAAATCTTCAATGACAGCATTGAAATGTGCATTGTAGCCAATGTCTAGATACAGTACTTCCTTTGAGGAAATTATACCTAGGTATCTCTGTGTGTTCAACAGAAAGGCCCTTTCAAAGAGCACACACAGTATATGCACTTTGCCAAATTAGCCTGGCATTCGAATGGAAACAAAGCCAGTGTTGTTATTTCTGCAAGAGGATATAGAGTGCATTACACTGCCATGAACTATCTTAAATGCCAAACATTGCTGACATCATTATGTGCAAGCTACAGTGTAAGAAGGAAAGTAAAAGATAACATGCACAGAAGATTATAATTAATCAAATGGTAAATACCTGTTTTAACTCAAAATAGAAATTTAAATAAAAGCAGTTTCAGACATGTGCAGATTCTTTGGATTAAGAACTGGCCACTTGATTGTCTCTTAAATATCTACCTCCGGAATTCAGGAATAAAATGATGCAAGAGGTTGAAATTCTTTTAAACACCATCTGCAAGTCTTCTTAATGAAGATTTAGAATATCAACAAAGACATTTGTGAAGATTATCTGTGACCATATCGAGCTGCAAAAAGTGAGAGTCACCTGCAACATTCAGTGAAGAGAGACGCACCTAGAAGGCTGTTGTATAGAGTAGAACTTCAATGACTTTAATCATTGGCCCATGCTGCTCCCTTTATTAAGGCATTGTTGAGACAGACTCTTCCTGCAGTGGATTGTCAAGTGCTTTCATGAATCATATTTTTGTTATCTGTCACCTTTTCAAAGAACGGTGCCATGAGTCATCGAAGGGCCCCCATGTTCACCGTGTCATTCTCATTGTGACTAAAAACAAGGGAGATATTCAATTAAGATAAGTACCCACCAAAATACGCCTCAGGACATCCACTGTGAGACAATCCTGCGTTCAGCACACCTTACCACAGAGAACTAGAGGACTCCAGGTCTACGGTCATATCAGGTTCCCCCCCATCGTGGATCTACAGCAAAGTAGTGAACACGCAATGATAAGAATACATAACTTGAGGGTAGTTGTTCAGTTTTTTGTTGTTTAATTTGACAGCGCCCTTAAAAAACGAGACAGAAAAGTAACCGAATGAGGTGAAAATGTCGTGGTGAAGGATAGACTGTGCCGTGCGGACTCATTGTAACATTAGCAACAATAATAATTGGACAGGTTGAATCGATCCCATCGGACTATAATAATGATACACTGCCAAGACTGCTAGCATCCCGATAATGAAGAAAACCATGTGACCTCATTACTCTTTTCAAGACACAAAATGAGTAGTGCCTATTAAAACCCGGGTTACATAATGCAATACATTTTTTTTAAAGGGCACAATATCACATAAACCTTAGCATAACACATGGCCACTCTACACTAAGATTTACTAAATGCAAGACCTTTCCTCTCATTTTTGTTCAACACCATAACCACTGAACTTTTCACAAATAACCATCTGACAACAAATAACACTAGCTATGAGCTTCTGTTAAATTCTGTATAAATGAGTGTAGAACTTAAAAAGCAATATATGTTTGTGAAATAAGAACCCAAATTTGTGAACCATGTCCATATGTAGACTTGCCCTTTAACTTTTTTTATTCTGGCCACTAACCATAATGCTATTCTTTAAACAGCGGATCTGCATATGACAGATAATCCATTGAAATAGAAGGGCATTTACTATAGCACTGCTTGGTATAAAGAAGACGTTACGTAGGCTAACGTTTATCCAGTGTAACGATAAACTGCAATGAATGAGGCTGCTACCACAAAGTCAATGTGTGGATGAGATGACTTACTGCAACTGTTAAATCTCAGCTTCCACCAAGAAGAACTATTGTGCCAGTCACCAACAGCAAGCAAAGCCTGGCAAGGGCTAAGCTAACAGTAATAAAGATTTAAAAAATGCTCATTCGAGACACGTACTTTGATGTGTGCTGTCACTAGTTTCCTTCATCAGCGCTGTAGAAACACGTAAGTATCTGCTGTTCAACTGTCTTTTTTCTACAGCTGAGCAAGAGATGAAGTCTGATTGACGGGACTTGGAACTGCATCAAAGGAATGAGCCAAGTTGGCCGTCTGTACAAATGCATGGCTGTTCGCAGCCTCTAAAAGACCACTTCCCCATCCCACAGAGAAACGAAGTGAGGCACAAAGTACAGACGCAGGTATAGCGGAGGGAGCCTTTCTATGAGCGACTTCGCAAGCAGCTCACTCGCCACAGTTAGCTCAACGGTCGTAAGTCTCCCCATGAACTTTAAAAGAGCACTTTAAATGTGCTGCACCTCCTACAGCTTCCTACAGTTACAACAAGCAACACATCCGTCAAAATCCAAAGCTATCCCCGTTATTGTTGCTGGCTTTCAAGAGTGCACAACAAAATAAGACACAACATAACAATAGCCTGTTTTTAGTTGACCACTGCTAGCTAAACAAATTGCTGCCCAACTTCTTCTAAGAAAGCATTACTAACTGTAGCCTACAACAATCTTATAAAGAATCTAGCCTACAAAGTAACTGACACCTACTAAGCTATAAAAGCACAAAGATACATAGGGAATACTTTGAGTTCAAAGCAAGCTGGGCATAGATCTTGATGTACTATACCTGTAAGGCATGGCACTACAGAGGGACTGATGGAATGGGAGCCGTGGTCTGTGGACATGCAGTGGCCTCAGACAACCCAGCTGAAATTAAACTGCATCTAACACTGTCACTGAATAAATGCATTTGTCAATGCGTTGAGAAATGCATTAAAACGCATATTTTATTGTACGCGAGAAAGTAGTTTTGTTGTTGTTTGTTTCACTATGCCACTCCATTGGAATGGTCCCAACTCGCTGTCTCTAGACAGATCCATGAACTAGTTATGAAAGACGAAGTGTGGCCCCAGTTTGTTTTTTCAACGGAGAGTTTGACATTTGAGTTTCCGTTAAATGCTCACTGTGCAGTAGAGTACCAGCAATGCAAAAATAACTATAAAGAACATTCCTAGTGAATTTATAATTAATCATATAATTATTTTATAATTTGTCTTACATTGCAACTTTGGCAGCTTAGCTGATAATATGTGACATGACTGCTAAGTTCTCACCCATTTGAATTTGTAAAAATTCCAAGGCTCATAACCTCAGTAAAGTTTTTGTATTCAATAGGTCTCAAAAACTGAGCTGTCTTTCAAGTATTCTGGTATCATTCAACAAAATATTATGAAAATATGCTAATATTGTATTTAATACATGCACAAATCAAGTTTAATTTGGAAATAAATTTGAATCAATGTATCACAGTAAATCTGTAGTTTTGTTGAATAGCATGTAGTCCAGTAATTCGCAATCTATTCATTGTAATACACTGAGGAACATGAAGACAAAAATGACACACAATGTTTCAGCAAGTATCAGTTTTTTGCCTCAAAGATAGCTAAATTCTAAATGAGAGCATATGCATCTACATTGATAAAATGAAACAACCCTATACTTTAGGGCAATTCTTTTGTCCAAGTGAAAGTGACCATACATATCTCAAAAGGTAGAAATTACAAATAAAAGGAAAAAAATAAAGCTTCCTGTTAGAATTTGGTAGACAGGAGACAAAAGTCTAGTAGAAAACAGGTCTAGAGACAAGCAGAAATTAGACTTGTCTCAGTGTGGCAGATTTTATTTCTCAAATCCTTGGGCTATGTGGAGGCTCAAATCTTTGTGCTAGGGGGAAATGACTTTTTAATAGGATGGAACACACTACACATCGGTCCTGCTGAGGAGGTGCCGGATAAAAACAGACACAAACAAGAAAACGAGAAAGTCCTGGCCCGACTTGTTATGAAGTTGTCGGATGAGAAAGCTAATACAAGCCGGTGCGCTACTTTCTCGAGCCATCGGAGGCCTGTGTTGTCTACACTGGAGCCCACCGCTGAGCCAGTGCAGCCAAGCACAAGGTAGTTAATAACTGGCAATGATGGGCTGCTCTGTCGCAGCTGAGGATAAACCTGCACAGCGCATTACCCAGGGTGTCAGCACTACTCACGTCAATTAGCAGACCTATCTCACTGATCTCTCAAATTACCCAGGCAAGCCTGGGATTAACAGCCATGCATTTTTTTAAGCAGACAAGCAAATTGCACTGGAGTATGGTGAATGCATTGCAACGGCCCACCTCACCCAGCCCCCCCCCCCCCCCCCCCCCCCCCCCCCACCCCCCCCCCCCCACCAACACTTTCTACCCAGGGGGTTTATGAGGAGAAAAAAAAGGATAAAGCAGGTAATGTAAAACATGCAAAGCACACACCAGCCACACACACAGCCTGAACGTAGGCACTGTACCAGTAAGGTGAACAGCAACGTGAACAAAGTGAGCTACAAGGGTACGGCTAGTGGTGGCTGGTGGTTCATCTGGGAGTGCACCGAAAGGCCCAGAGGAAGGGAATGAATGAAGCTGCTATAACCGGTGGCCGATGCACAAGTCCTCAGGCTCACCAGTAACTAAGACAGTGCCGTCTGTCTCAGTGAAACAGAAAAGACAGCTGTCACTATGCATAGCACAGCGAGAGAGGGATGGGGTGAGGGCAGGGCAGGGGCTGGTGGCTAGGAGAGGCAGCGTGTGTGTGTGTGTGTGTGTGCGCGCGCGTGTGTGCTTGTGTGTGTGTGTGCTCGCGTGTGTGTGTGTGTACGTGTCAGTGTGTGTTTGTGTGTCCCAGTGTGTGTGCGCGCGTGTGTGCCGGAGTATGTGAGTTTGTGTGAGTGTGTGTGTGTGTGTGCGTGCATGTATGTATGCATGTGTGTGTGTGTATGTGTGAGTGTTTATGTGTGTGTGCCTGTGTATGTGTGTGTGTGTGTGTGTGTATGTGTGAGTGTTTATGTGTGTGTGCCTGTGTATGTGTCGTGCATACACGCGTGTGCAGGGAGGGAGCTGTTAAATTCTAGAGACTAGCTGCGCTCTCTCACACTTCTCTGGACCCCGTCTTCCACGCAGAGCCGGGGAGGGGGTCTGACGCATGACGGAGGGAAAGCTGGGCGGAGAGGCTGCCAGCCCCGCTCGTGAGCTGCACCCTGCTAACAGATATTTATCTCTCTGTCTTAATCAGTGTCACAGGGGACAAGGCTGTTAAAAATAAAGGTTGTTCAGCTGTGCCCCCACCGGAAAAGTGTCCCGCGGAACGGCAGACACGACGGCCTGGAATGCCATTATTCATTACATTCTGCAATTGCAAAGGCACATTGGAGAAAGAAAAAAAAACAACAACAACAATGAAGGACATGGCTGTGATTACATAAGAGCGAAACCCCCCCCGTGTTCCTCATTGTTCCACCCAAATATGTTCCGCCGATTTCACCGTGTGGAAAATGCAGTCCCAGGCTCTGTTGTGTTAGAAACTGCCACGCTGTACAGCAGAAACCCAAAGGGTCAGAGAATACTAAGGAGAAATCTTGAATGTTTTTTGTTCGGGGAATGGGAATACCCCCCCTATTTTTAAAAAACAGTCCAACTGGGGATTATACTAGGTCTGTCTTGATAAAATCTCACCCTGCACTTGCAGAGGGATTTTATGATTGAGAGCGTGAAGGTCTAGGCTCTAATACAGAGGGACTGCTCCTTTTGAAATTGACTGTGACCCCTGCCACACTGGAAATGGACTACTGCACTTGCTGCATGCCATTTTTGTTTTATAATTCATTTTTTCTGCTTTGCTTTTTTTGTTTGTTTTTTGCTTTTAGTCATTACCAATGGCCTATTTTCAGGTTTTATTTACATGAAAGTGTCATTTGGAAGCTCACCTACAGTATCATTTATACAAACAAACAATGCCACATACTGTACGTGCACCTCCTGTACACAGACACACACGAACGTACCTACACACACAAACTATATAAACACACAGGCACAAACACACACACAAACACACACTCTCACACACACACACATACATAAATACACCTATACAAACAAACTATACACACACACAGGCACACACACACACACACACAGACACATACATACACATACACATGCACGCACACTCACACACACACACAAACATACCTCCACAAACACACACACACACACACACACACGCGTACACACACACAAATCCCATTGCCAGCATCCGGGCCAGAAGACATCAATGTCAAAACCTATTTTGGTGGCTTGTGTTTTTGAATGTGACTCCACTAAATGCCAGGCAGGTCCTCTAAAAAGAGGCAATAAATCATCAGCTGAAAGCAGAGCGCTTCAATATGCAGGCACAAGCCCAGCCAGCTCCCCAGGCGACGCGCTACGTACACCAGGAATCAAATCACACGCATTCTAATGAATATGAAAAGTGTAAATAGATTAATATTGTGTAAGGCGGCTGATGCCACAGATTACTATGCTGTGTAAGTATGACTGCGGCAGTGAATCCGTCACCCAGAAAGGTGACTGATAAAGTGGCCCTCCTCCACGGAGCGCGGCGTTGGCAACGGCAGCTGTAAAAGCCCAGCATTCCGCGCAGGAACTGTGGACACAGGGCTGCGGGGGAGGGGGGGAGCGCTCTAACAGGTACGGAGGAAGGGAGGAACAAAGAGGAAGGACATTCGACTAGACAGAATACCAGAGGATCGATGTGGCATCATAGGAGGGTGAAGTCAGTAGACGGGCTATGGCTTAAGCTTCAGGATGGATGTGAGGTTCACCTGCGTACAGCAGGTCTTGCAATGTAATGTATGGTATATTGGCATCTGCTGTTTGCTGCGCTTTCTCTTTTCGCACTCCCTGTCACGACATGTTATCAGTAAAAAAATTCACTCAGGCTGCGGAACAGGAAGTGTTTGTCATCGAATCTGGCTGAAATACATTTGCTTTGCCGGAGGAAAGTGGAAGTGTAGAAGTGTCGCATTTTCTCAGTGCCTGAAATTTAGGTTTTTCATCATCATTAACACCAAAAATGTGAACGACAAATTACGGAGGAGAACGTGTCCGCCAATGAGAAGCCAAGCCTGGCTTGGAAGAGCTGACTTAAACCGCAAGGCCAATGTATGGCAGACATGGGCTGATTTACGTATTATGTTTTTAGCAGGAACAATCGACGAAGGAACAATCAAATGCAATAAGATTACGCATTAATCTCATTTTCATTTGGCAAGGATTACAGAAGACTCAGAGAAAACTTTCTGAATGACGTGGGTGATGAGTCATGTGAAGGGGATAAACTCTTCTGACAAGTTGGATGGGAAGTCTAGAATTCAACAAACCCCGTTAGAGAGATTTTTCTTCATGTTGGATTTTAAGTGAAGATATGTTGGTAAGAAAGCAAACACAAAGAAAACGGGGTAAGAAACGAGGATTTAAACAAAAAAAAAAGATGGCAGTTCCTAGCACTGCAATGTGCTCGAACGGGCGAGAGCAGAGGGAAACTGCGATGCAGTCCAGCTGCGGTGACAGGAAATTAAATGCGTTCCTCCTCGGTGACACGCCGCAGTTCATCAAACGCGGAGACGTCTTTAGCATGCGCGCCGCGAGCAGGCCCCAGCTCGCAGCCCCTCAAGCAGCACGCGTGACGACAAGGCGGGGGGACGCGCCGACAGGCCTCCGCAACACACTTAATTATCCTGCGGCACACAGGGACCGCAACGCGGAGGGAGAGAGAGAGAGAAGGAGAGAGAGAGCAGGAGGGAAGAGTAGTGGGGAGTTAATCGCGGGATGTTTAGCTACAGTATGCACTGTAAACCCAGTAAAGTGGTTTTGAGCTATTGACAAACCTTAGAATCCCATCCAAGTTAAGACTGCAATTTTGGCAGCTCTTAAAACACTGTTTGTGCTGCTCAACACCCTTCTTAAGAGACAAGATAAATTATGTTTCTTTAAGTACCCACTGTTTGACCACTTCTGTCTAGCCATGTCAACACAGGTGATGAACAAGGTGCAGGCATTGGCTTCTGTGTTTACCAACTGTAAAGAGAAGTTCAGAATTTAAAAGCTCAGAGGCACTCTTCTGGCAAGGATCAATCAATCAATCAAGGATCAATGGTCATCAAAATTGTTCAAACACAATTTACAGAACCCCTAATTTCAGAGTCAAAGAAATTTTTAATTGACCCTCATCATCAGTGCATATTAAAATATAAAAACTATGCACAATTACACACAAAAATATCAGCCAATACTTTCAAAACCATCCACCTTCCCAAATCTACATTTCCACTGAACCTTCAGCACGCTGGGAAGGAATTCTTCACTGTCCCTCTCTAAAACTGTGCTTTGTGCCTGCCTTTCCCTGTCCTTTTATTCCCCTTTTCTGGTGTCTCCAAGGCTGAGGGCTCTGGAAGACAACGGTGCTTAAAGTGAGCCACGTGCTCTCCCCGGAATTCCCCAGCTCGTCGGAATCTCATTATCTACAAACGGCAGAAGATCTGAGAGGAGGGAGGGCAGGAAGAAGTGGGCCGTGAGAGGAGGATTTGTAGAATCTTTAAGAGGAACGTGTCGGTAATGAGAGAGCGGGCCGAGCGGTTTCAGCCGTAAATGAACATTTTCCGCTCTCACGTTGCCCGGCGGGGGGAGTCTGCTATGCACCGGGGAACCTGCCCGAGATATGCGTTTTATAGACGTGTTTTGTGGTACTCTAATAAAACATTCCAGCAGCCACACGCACAAAACACACCTGTTGGGTCTGGAAAAGCGTAGAGAAGCCACAGATAAGGATAAAAATTTCAACAACCCGACGGCGTCCGTTTTTTGTGAAAGCTGGCCAAGCCCTCACCCACATCTACCAGATACTCAAAATGATTTTTTTTTTTTAATTGCTTCCTTTGTTAAACCACCAAAGGTGCATTCAATAGTCTGTTCTTATTACGATGTCAACAGGACTAATAATATCTAAAATAGTTTTCAATAGCAAATATACCGCGTCACTGCGCCCAGCTAAGTGATAAGAGGCAATGTATGGGGGAAGAAAAAATGCTTATAAGAACATGGTTAAGACAGCCCAATCATGAATTACCAAGGAGTGAGATTTTGATTTGCACAGGCAAGCAGCATTCTGCCCAAATGGAGGGACGGAGGGGAAGTCAGTTAAACCAATGTTGTAGCTCGATAAAAGGCAGTGTTTTCCCTGTCATAGAAAGGGATTATTGAAAACCCAGTCGATAGTAAGCAGATTAGGTTCAGCTTTGTGTTGCCAGACACCATAGGAAGGGAAATCAGGTTTAATCCAACTGTACACAATACCTCCTGCCAAAGCAACATGTGAATATAAAAGCTTGTGAAACGAACATGCACCAAACATGACGTGAGAACGCACTAAAGCATTAAATTTCCTCAAACACCAGAATATTCAGATCTGCTGTGTATAACATTATATCATCATATTGTACTTATCTATTGATCTGTCAATCAATAACAATGCAAAGCGCATTACTATGCAGAGTTAATTAATGATGTTAAATTAAGACCATTTGCAGCCTTCGTAACAAATACCATATTTTGAAACACTATGGACTCAATTTACACATTGCAGTTCTCTTTGTGTACACTGCAAAAAATATCATTGCTGTCCCGTTTCATTCAACACACAAACAGTAAATTTAGTACTTTACAAGACATTCATTTATCGGTTGTATCAGTCTCAGTGTCATTTAAGAAAATCACCGATCTCATATCCAAACAACTGCAACAATATGTATTATTTCAGAAGCACCACAGATTCCCAATATAATAAATAAGATAAATTTTTTCTCAAATTCCTGAACATTTACAGTACATGAGTGATTTCAATTATGGGTCTAGATAAATTATTTAACCAAGACTAATGACTAAAGACTTTTGGTGGTACAGTATGCACAAAAAAGAACAGAAACATGAAACCACATTGGGCCCTATTTTTCCAATGAACATTAATGATTAAAAACTTGAACATGGGAGTACTCTAGTCTGGTGCTAAAATAAACACTATCTATTGTGCAATAGTCTGTTTCTTCAATTCAATCTTCGAGTGGATTTTTAAAAGCAAATAACCATTCAAAGATTGAATTAAAGAAACAAACTATTGCACAATAGATAGTGTTTATTTTAGCACCAGATTAGAGTACTCCCGTGTTCAGGTTTTTAGTGTGTTCTAGTGTGTTCATGAAGTGCTAGTCATACTTTGGGTTGAGGTATTGTAGCAACACAATTGATCATCTTAGCAGATAGATAAACACACACTGAAGATGGATATCTCATGGCATCTCTGGGCCCAAATGTAGGTCTGGAAAACGTACAGCATATAATACCTTTCATGCCACTTGGCTTTGTGGTAGCGTGATGTGCGTTGGCGTGAGCAAAGCATTAATCCTACAGAAAACTGCACAGGTGCAATGCCACCCTCCAGAAGCAATGTGACATCGGAACATATCAAGGCACGGATTGTTATTCATCAAGAAGAATTGCATTTCTGAGTCTACCTTCACGTTGATGGCGCTATCAATAGATTAAAGACTGGAACAGTGTAAAAATGTCACTGCATTTTGGGACTGCATGAAGCAGGTGAAATTACAAGGCAATATAAGTGATTTTGGAGCAAATTACCTGTCCGTTTTTTAGAGCAAGAAAAGAAATGCGCCTGTAATTTCCTCCAAAATTTCACCACTCTGTGGCTTAGTTCTGGGCTTGATTAAATGAGCAGTGTAAAAATTCAGCAGTTTATTAAAATGACCTTAACACCAACACTATTAAGCTCATAAACCTGCAGCCACACATGAGTGTACATGTCTCCCCTGAAGTTTGAATATGTTCAGCGATATTAATTGAAGGGGGAAAATGAGTTGGAGGTTTAATTTGTAAGTTAATGGTTGCAGTGTTCAGATAAGCTTGTGCTGAGATTAAATTGACCTCATCCTATGGCCAAAAATATTCACTCTTCAGCTGTGAGTTGTTTGCGTGCGTGTGTGTGTGTGTGTGTGTGTGTGTGTGTGTGTGTGTGTTCGCTTTCAAGGGAGGTGGGGTGTTAAAGGGTTGCATATTGTGAGAACTTTGGATTTTGAAAACATGTCTTCCTCTCTCTTCATCTCTTAAATTGCAATCCCAAGCCATTAAGCTAAGCAGTGAGACAGGAGGCATTTTTTTCCTCCTGTATCATAAACCTATTAAGTTGCTATCACCTCTCCACAATCCATGTGAGTCTGTGATGTATAAATGCATTTCCCTCTAAGGTACAGCTCTGTGGATATGTGAGAGCATTTAATGCCAGCCAGCTTATCAGTAAGTGCTTATCTCTTTCTGACAGTTAGCAAAGTGTACAGACTGGGGGCAACTTGAGAACTACAGGTCAGCCGCCCTCCAAAATCCTTCCCATGCTTGGAAATAACCCCTTAAAGTTAAAGGTTCCACCTCTCCGATGTCAAGAGGTCAACTGTACCCTCAAACAGAAACAAAATCTGATGGCTTCTTTTTGCAGTTAAATGCTCCAAATATATATTTTTTTTTAAATTCCCATAGCACACATATTTTATTTCCGATACTAGTATTTTTTTACAGCTAGCCAAATGATAGTCAAACAAATTGAATGCATTAGTCTATCTAAAATGATGATATTGAATTAACCAAAACAATGTATGCACACATGAATATTAAACCTTCCCATTTGTTCATAAGATACACTAAGATGTGTAGTCCTGTAAAATGTTATTTGTGCAGTGTATTATGTAACTAGCGCCTGGAATGTCATACTGTATCCATGACCTGCGCAGAATTCCGCTCTGCCTCAGGAGTGGCACCATTAGAGAGCCAGACGAGCGGCGAGAGGTAAGGGAGAAGGCCGGGAAGCGAGACCAAGGCCGCCGTGCGCGCGCCGAAACGAAGGCGGAGGGGAGGATCGCTGCAGAGGGTTGATTTATTTTGTGCATATCTGTAAAGAACCTTCCATCTGGCAGAGCGCAAAACCATCAACACTGTAATTAAAATGCAATTACCACCTCTCTCCTCCCCCAGCAACACTGAAATCCCAGAGAAGTCGTTCCATCTGTGTCACATGCAGCGTGCCATCTTCTCCTCACCTCGACGTTTTCTCCTCTTTCTTCCCCTTATCTATCAGCAGTTCTGCCCGTAATGGCCCCGGTCTCTGCACCATTTTGCTCATTCACGCCATCATCATCATTACCACTGCAATTGGTCTGATTTGTGTCCTTAAAGAAATCCACCAGCGTAGCGTTTCTGTAGCTGTTAGCCGAGCGTCCTTTCGTAGTTTCTCCAAACAGCCGAGCCCAGTTATCATCCCTGTGATTATATAACGCAGCCTTTTTAAGGTTACGTTTTAAAAATCGCCAGCCACAACATGTTTGATGACATTGATTAGCATACCTCATCGGTTTAGTAAATCTCCAGGACACAATGCAGCAGGACAGCAAATCTAATTTACAGTTTTTAACCAGTTAGTCTGGTACAAACAAAATTGGTATAGAATGTGATCATTAACTTGATAGGGATGTTTACGATTGTTGGGGGGTGGACAGATACTGTTGGCAGAGGAAACTGTCAGTAGATAAACAAATGAACCCATTTAACATTAGACAGACCTACCTTTGGACTCCCTATCAAAGCTCAGTACTTTTTTAAATTGAAGAATGAATCTTTAACAACATCATCAACAGTAATTAATAACAACTTCTTGATAATAGGAAATGATATCTTGATATGCATCTTGCGGTTCTAGCATCAAGTAACATCAAAGTCTGACTGAACATTCTAGACCTCACCACACTTCCTGACATAAATGACTCTCCAAATTATGAATTGCCTAGGATCAGTACACATTAGTATTTGTTTCAGGAAAACGATACAAGATCTCTGTGCTCAATGTAAACTTACAAATTATTCATATTTGTTTGTCTCAGATTCAATAATTCTTGAAATAGTCAAGCAGCAGGTTCTCATTTAAAGAACTTGTCACAACGGCATCAAGAAAACATTTGACCCCGCCCACACAATGCACGTATGACAAATGTTAGTCATGCAGAAATGGGGATCATTCTGATTAACTATAAAGCCATCCGAGTGTCTTTACTCTTTTATAATGCAGGCTCTTATCCAATTAGGATGCAGATGGAAGAGCAGCCAGACTCAGCTGTTTGCAGAAGGAACCGGTGTGGGACTCGGCATAATATCCTCCTCATCCAGGCCTGCGAGCGTCTGAATACATCCGTTTTCAGAATGGCGGGAAAATATAAAAATATTAATGTACTATAATAATAAGAAAATGCTTCATGTGTGCAATCTCAAATTAGGCAGAAAAGAAAGACAAGAGGTGATGATGATGGACAGGGGGAGGGGGGGCATCGAGCCATCCCCCTGATATAAAACCTTAATTAATTCTGACTAAACCTGTAATTATAATATATCACAGCTGCAGATTTACCTGTGTGTGTGTGTGTGTGTATGTGTGCGTGTGTGTGTGTGCGGAACAGGCTGCACTGGGACTAAAGTGACTGTCACAGATAAATCACTTCCACACAAAGTTACATGGAGCACAGACGGGCTAGGAGGGAAATTATGGAGAGACCAGGGAGGGGACAGGGTAATTTGAGAGAGCTGAGTTGACATGGGAAGTAAACTGAGAGGCAAAAGGAAACCAAACGGAAAGCAGACAGAAAAGGAAAACATGGCCTGGATGTTTTCATGCTAAATTATGAATGTTTACAGGCATTTTTGCTAACTGGCAGAGAAAGCAATACTGCGATGGAAGATTTAAAACAAGTAATTTCATCATATGAAGATGAGCGTCATGGAAACAGCAGCACATTGTACGTGAGTGTAAAAGATGCAATATTCAAGCAAGGAAATGGATTTTACAGCATTCAATACATGTACATTTAAAATAGGCGGATTTCTATTTGGATTGAAAGTATGGGAAGCATAGGGGAGGTATGAAGAAGCCAGTGGAGTCACTGGGACTAAGCACTACGCAGGCCTACTGCAGCACGAAGGGACCTTATTAAAAATGTCTGTTTCCACATGCGTCTTTACGTAATAGCTTTGTCTTTTCGCAGGCTAGCGATGATTTCTTCTCCCTCCCTCCACACCATCGCACCATTGCAAGGCACTACAGTTGGGTATCGGTACTCCCCTCCTACAAATAGGATGGGATCCATAGAAGCGAGCTACTGACCGCATGAAACACAAAGACATAGCGACACAAGCTATGT
The DNA here is from genome assembly GCF_013347855.1 of Anguilla anguilla. Classification (NCBI taxonomy): domain Eukaryota; kingdom Metazoa; phylum Chordata; class Actinopteri; order Anguilliformes; family Anguillidae; genus Anguilla; species Anguilla anguilla. Next base: position 56,055,932 of record NC_049204.1, on the reverse strand, counting down.
TACAAAAGGGGTGCCCGTAGCCTCAGATAACGCAGGCGTGTTAAGGAAAGGCGTTATTCTCGTGCAGGCTTTAAGAAACCCACACAACACAGCGCCCTGCAGTCCCCAAAGGCACCGCCGCAACAAGGTGTCCTTCAGAAGAACTGAGAATCCCGTCAGGCACCCGACGCAGGGTTCCGCGGCGCGCAGGACCCGCGCCTCCCGCCAACCCAGTTACTCCTGAGCGGGATCCGCCGCGCGGCCGCGGCGAGCCACGTGATCCTCCGCGCGGCGGAGAGGAAAGCGAGCAGGAATAAACACACGCGCCCGCTTTAATCTGCGGAGGCAGCGCGCCCGCACGAGGAGAGCGCGCGAAAAGATGTGAACAAATAGCAGCTGACGTTCATAAAGCGACTGAACAAACAGAAACACGTCCCCCCCCCCCCACCCCCAGCCCTCTCTTTCCCCGATTCCTTCATTTGAAATCCCAGCACTCCACTGATATACATGTCTCTGTCTCTCTCACTCTCACTCTCTCTGTCTCTCTCACTCTCTCTCTCTGTCTCTCACATACACACACACACACACACACTCACAGCAGAAACACACTCATGCCAGAAACACATAACCGCACCCAGATACATGCTCACACGCGTGTACACATGCACACACACATACATATGCTTGTGTACACATGCACACCGCACACACAAACACACACGTGCACACAGCCAAACTAGCTCACACACACATCCGCACACTCCCTTTCCTGATAAGGCTAAAGTGGAAAACCGCATTGATTTTCTTATGACAGTAGCTTATCCAAAGTAATAAAGGCACCCGGCCCACTCAGCTTCGATTACCTGGCTCTACTGATTCAAAAAGGAAATCAGAGCATTTCAATATTTTGATAAAATCACGGCAAAACTAACTGTTTATATAAAAAAATCCACCAGTTTCCACCTGGCTTCCACAAGGACCAATCAAAGCCTGGCCACATTGGAATGCAGAGCAGGAGAGGAAACCAAATAATGTGAGGGGGGGGGCAAGAACAACCAAGTGGATGAAGAAAAAAATGTAATATTTCCTTGAGTGTAACAGGTGCACATTTAAATGCCTCATGCCCTATCCGGCTCCTCCAAAACAGCTCAATAATTCAGCGCTGACTGAACGACTGAAAAAAAAAAGTATCGAAAGAAAAGGCAAAAAAAAAAAAGAAATGGGAGAGAAATAAGGGAGGCCTGAGCCCGGAGTAACCGATCTGTCTTAAGTACTGGCCCCAGCTTCAGCTGCACATCTCCCATCGATCAGCCAGGGCCGCCGCGCCGCCACACATTAAAAGCCGCGTCCGCTGCCCCCGAGTCTTCATCACCAGGGAGCTGATGCTTCAGAGGAATGAGCCCCTTTAATACTGAAATACGGGCGTGTCTGTGTGCGTGTGCGTACACGTGTGCTGTTTTCAGGTTTGCTTACAGAAGAGAAGGCAAAGTTGCTGTAACAAAATACCAAAAACAGGGAGAAAAAAAAACCGAAGCAGGCGGAGCTGGCTGTTTTAGAACAGTTCTCGCTGTGGCCGTACCTCACAATATGTCTGATTGCGTCTCCTGTTTGGTTTGAACCGCTCGCTCTAATGGGTTATCTCTGGACCGATGCCTAATGGAAAGAAATACAGCTCGTAAGCTGGAGAGCAGACAAGCCTGTGTTCCAGCAGGGGAGGCGGCCACCGCGTCCCTATGAGTTCTCTTTCAAAGTGCGCTGCGAGCCTCAATGTCAATGTTAATGTTTTACTCTGTCACGAGAAATAAACACAAATACAAAGACCGCTTTTACTTTGTGCTCAGAAGTATATGGAAAAATGTTGCATTCTACTTGAATGTGCAATAAGAAACTGTATGGAGAACACATTTGATGATACCATGAGACACTGACGAATCCAACCTGAATGATGCTTTCATTTAAAAAAATATCAGTTCTGTTACGCAGAATATAGTTGTGTATTCATACATATTTAAAACATATCTGACTGTTCTTACTACAATAACATTGGCAGTCTTTGAGAAACACTTCTTCCCAATTCTTACTGATATGTTTCACAGTTCTGCAACAGACATACTGTAAAAATAGGGTTTAAATAGCTGTATATTTCTAAATTTACTGAACCCGCATTCAGAGGACCTCAAACTATACTACAGGAAAAAAAAAATTTTAATACCCAAATAATGAGTGGTAGAAAAATAACCTTTTTAAAACTATTTTACTGATCCCGTCTAAAAAGCAAGGCAGGTAAGGATTGATCAGCATGAAATGACTATGAGCTAAGTAAACTCTGCCGCATTGATCTGTTTACTAATAGTGGATGGGAATAGCAGACTGGCTCTGAGCTTTCAAACTAGTCTGAGTATTGAATAATCAATGGCTTTTTGTTCTTCTTTATTTTGAGGGGATTGCTGTGCCTTAATTCTGCAATATAGTGCACACATGAACAACAAAAAAAGGCAATTTGTGTTGTAACAGTACTCTATCTCCCAACTCTCAGTGAAAAGAACGGTTCAGAGCTCACTATGTGGCTCAAACTGTATTAACCTGGCACACTTGTGCCAAAGCAACACAGCAACAGTGCCAAGGAGGATAATGGTTTAAAATGCACTTCAGTTGGGCTGAAAAATCAACAATCTCTATGTCTTCCATTCCACCAAGTTAATAAAATGTAAAAAAATAATAATAATAATACATAGCTGGCTATATTTTACATAGCTAAACAGATTTAGCAATGATGCTGGCCATGATGCTGCTAGCTAGCTTATACTGGAAGATTTTTAAAAGCTAGTTAGCTAGATTAGTGCTGATGGTTGATTGTTACAAAAGATGTATGTGTGTGTGCGTGTGTGTGTGTCCCTCAACAACAACAGACAGAATTGACCACAGTCAATGTAAACCAGCTAATCTACTAGCAAGCCAGCATATTCTTTGACAACAACAGACACAACAGTGATAGAGAGGACCTTTCTGACAGAAGAGATCACAGTTGAATTTCTGCAAGATGTCTACAATATTAACTGTAGTCATTTGGCTATACACGCTTTGCCAACTTTGACTCGTCCACTAACAATAAACATAATTGTTTTATACACAGGAATCAGCCCTCAAGCCCCACCTTCCTCATGAATATAATCTTTCAGGTTGTTGAAGAGACAGTGTGATTGAACCCTCAGTAGCCTGCCCTTTAGCACGCTCTAAGCCTGGTCAGTGCAGAGGTCAAGGTAATGGGCAATGTGCTCCTGAGAACCTCATGCCTTTTGTGGCTTAGTTTGCCTACACTTTTTGGCCTTTGCCAATCCTCATTATCCCATTTATCTTTCACTTAAAATATTTTGAGGTGAAAAATATTTTCTCAAATGCTACCAAAACAAGGTCATTTAAAGAGAATGTTTCCCTCAGAATAGCACAGGAAAAGTCCATTTTCTTGCTGTAGCGAAGAAAGGCATTTTACATTTCGCATCCCAGCTGAATTCGCTGCAAACGTGTCACTCCGCAAACCTGCAGCACATTCGGTTTTCATTCTGATAAGCTGCGCATCCTTAACTTGATGTCACACCAACAACCTGGGCTGCTCTCAATTTGCAGGTGTAGTCCGGACTGCCAAATGTAGCAAACCTACACTGCTGAACCCTGAAATTAAGGGCTGTGAGTTTCAATTTTGGGGGGGGGGGGGGGGGGGGGAACGCTGCTGAAATGCCTTTCAACAAAGTACTGAAGCTTACATGACTCTCTAAAATAAATCCAAGCGAGTACACTAGTGAAATAATGTGTGATTTTACAACAGAAGCACCTCAAGGGCAAATAATAAGCAAATAAACAACGTAATGCACTGCAAAGTGAGGGCACAGCTTTCACCAAAATAATTCTTTTTGTAAACCCCCATTTTCTTTCATCTCGATAAAGCAGTCATGAGCCAGCATAACCCTGCAGATACTTTTTTGAACATTAACATATTTGCCGTTGTCTTTGTGGGTGGATATGGCTTTCAGCAATTACAGTGCATTCCGTGCACTCTCGGATGAATGTTCACACCCAGAGGATGTCAGCTGCATCACTCCCCTCTCTACGGCTGAACTGGGGTATCTCTAACACTGCATGCCTGCATTTCAGGGTCAAATCCGTAGAACACTGCCGCTTCAAACACAACCACAAACGGCATTTCCACACACCAAGACCAAGGTCTCCATGAATATCCCTGCGAAAGGGAATTAAATCAAAGGTCGTAAATTATCATAAGTTCTCCTATGAGAAAAGCAATTACAAGAGATAACAGTACAGTTCATTTGCTAACTGGAGGCAAGAAAAAAAATATGTAAAAGTACTATAAAATTTCCTGAGGCCTAGATGTTTTGAGCATAATCAGGTAGGCACGTGTACACACAACGCTTATACAGAGAGCACGATTGGCAGAGAACAAATTAAAATACAAAAAAGGGTCAAATTTCATTATTCTCACACATGACAGTGTAGGAGTACCACGCTACCACACAACTACAGTATTCTTCTTTGAGATCCAAAAAGGTGCTAAAGTATGTAAATGCAGTACGTCATTAGCATCTTATAGATTCAATACTGTTGACGACTGCACGGATTAGAGGTAAAACAACCACATTTTCATTTTGTATTTTCCTCCTACCGCCTTGCCTGCACACAGAGCATGAAAAATGACTTGTGAAATCTTGCCACCAAAAATAAATACGTTTAAAGAAAAAATGCGTTGGTCGCACTTCTGTGAGTGATGACTATGTTGCAGCACACTTCTATTTCATTGCAGAAGAAGGGAAAAATATTCAAACTCAAAACAATAGCTGAAGTTTTCAAATGGCACCGCCATGTGTTACTTAGATTTATTTAATATGAGATAAAACGGTATCTGGCAGGGAGCATACTTTTTCTTTGTCTTTGAACCAATGTACAGCCATGCAAATATCTTTGTGTTAAGATCTGCTCTTATTTTGAGTGCTTTTTAATTTTTTTTATTTTTTTATTTGTATTTAAAATTGCTTCCCTCTTTAACCCGTGAAGCAAATCAAACAGTTTGCGGAAGTCCTTTGACCTTTCAGTATCACATTAACATAAATTACAGCAGTGTTCGATCTATTTAATGACCCCAAGAGAACAGAGGAAGTCCGTGGATCAAAGGAAATGGGAGAAGCTGTAAGACTACTGTAAGTCAATAAACAGAAAAAAAGGCTGAAAGAGAAGGAGAGAAAGAGAGGGAGAGAGAGAGAGAGAGAGAGAGAGAGAGAATAGAGTTTTAATCTCATGTTCCCTGAAGTTCCTAAAATGAAAGGAAAAAGGGCAGATGGACTGATAGAGACGTTGATTTAATTGAGTCTGACTTCTTCCGCCACCCACCCCACTGTCCATCTGCATGCAGCCCTGGACCCACCGCATGCATCCAAAACAACAACCTGCACTCCGAGAAATAAATCTTCCGTTTGACGCACGGCTGTCGAGGGGAGAACATCTGGACAAGTTTCACAGACCCAACCTTGTGCCAACCTGCTTAATAGCCTATGGAGTCAATTATAAAAGGAAAATGTCCTGGCTTTATTGTTAATGGTGCCATCTGGATAATGGCAATTTCAGGGAGAAGACTTCTACCTGGTCATCTGGGATTTTTCATTGTACCAGACTGCAGAGCAGTGGAGTAGAACCAAAAGAGGAACTGTTTTTCATTTTTAATGAAGTTCCTTTTTTAAGCTCAAGTAGTACATATTCTTTAGTGGGTGTGTGGAGCCTTGTTCAGTCTTAATTCTTACACAAAGGCAACTGGGGAACTCTGCAAATTAAATGTCCCTGTTTATTAACGGAACAAATTTTCTGAACAAATCCTTTCTTGTTTTGTTTTGTTTTTCAGACAATTTTTTTTTCCTGAACTGCAACTCGTTAGGGAAATCCCAGTATTGCGATGATTTATTTTCCTTTTAAAACACACAAAAAATTCACACAGTTCTTATCGCGGGGTCTAACATCTCAGAATGCGGGCGAAGTACGCTAGCGCTCGAGCATGTAGCATTTTCAAACTCAATTCCCCAGAGCAAATAGCGAGAGCATAAATTCCCCCACTGCAGGTGATGTTTTAACAAATGTGATTCAGCTGGGCTCAGGGGCCAGGGTGCACGCTTATTTATCGGGGCCTGGGAGGACTGACGGCATAAGGAGGGGAGAGGAAAGCGAAGCAGGAACTGGAGGCACACGGGAGGTCTCGCTGTGTGAAGAGGGAGGTGTGGTGGGGGGCGATAGGTTGAAAAACACATTTACTTAGTGTTTGGCATAGAGCTCACAAATCCAGCTTGGCATGAAGGGCAATTTGGACCTCAGAAAAGCTGCACTGTGAATCAAGGACATTGGGGAGGAAGTGGGAGGGGCTGTGAGTGGGTGGCTTTGGTGGGAAAATTCACTTTATTTTTTCTCTTGTTGCAGCTCTGTTTATGTCTTTAGCACAGGCAACAGTAACAATTCATCTCACGTCTTTTCCATGGTGTATAAGCAAACGTTTAACAGAGCCAGGCGCCCAGCTTCTCGTTTAATGAAATGGACAAGGCTGTCAGATAACCTTCACATTTAGGATCAATTTCTTGAACATTTCATGCCTTATGACATTCAGTCGTCAAAAGAACCTCGAAACACTACAGAGCTAGGGCTGCTAACGCTTGGATCCCTGACAAGACGAGATAGCGGACGTATGATAAAGGAACCAGGCAAATGTGCATAATATCCCCATCCCCCAACACCGGCACAGAAATGTAAAACGCGAAAATTCACAAATGTTCACTGATGAAGAGATTTCTTAAGTTTTCAACGTTTCTCTTTCAAATCAGCGACCTCCCCTATGAAAAGATAAGAAATAAAACAAACAGGACAACAGTCGAGGCAGCCATGTTGTTTCAGCTACCTCTCTATTCAACACATGCCTGCCCCCTTAATTGAAATAGAGGCTGTGGGAGCAAGACGTCCCCATGAGCTGAAACAAATGTGTGTTTGATATGTTATCATTTGTAAGGGAAGGGGTTAAAGAAATAAGCACCCACGCTAACGGCACCCTGACAAATGGAGACCGGGGTATATGAACCATGAAATGAACACTCTGGCAATTTGAAGGCAGGAGGCTTGCAGCACCATGGTCAGCAACAAAGTGCCTGCAACACCTCACTGCTTGAGCGATGGTATTCACCGGGCAAGAGAGAGAGAGAGCGAGGAGCGCGCGGCAGAGAGAGAGAGCCAGAGAGCCAGAGAGAGAGAGAGAGAGAGAGAGAGAGAGACCCAGCTGCTTCTACATTGAGATTACAGAGCAGGCCTAGATCTTAAACTGTGCAGAAAAAATATTCCAAGGACAACATGACAGGCTTTTCCAAGTGACCTTTTAAAAGTCAAATCGGGAAATGAAGAATGAATGCACTGTAATGTGATAAAGATGTATATACAATACATAAATATGCATATGTGTATGCACGTATGTACAGTATGTATGTATGTATCATGCATGCTAAGGAAGGAGGAAAATTGTGCAATATAAAATATTTGAATCCTGATATGCTTAATATAATAAAACGACCAATATTTGTGTAATAAGATATTGACATCCCTCATACTTTTTTGTTCAATATTCTACCATACAGATAAGGAACAAACAATTTTTTACTGATTGATTGATTGATTTGTTTTGGCTGACAGCATAAAACTCCATTGGGTAAAACATCTAATTTTACATAAGGGAAACAATAATCATTGCATACTGCTTCTCTGATGTGTTAACCCCTCCGGATCCTCTATAAGATCTCTGATAATACACATTTGGCCCTTAGGCCCTTGCGTACTAATTGTCCTGTCCTTAGGGCCATGCCTCCCATGGTTACTGTTGCTGAATAGAAAAAGAGGGCATAAAGGCATATGGCCTTTACAGTATTTGCAGTATTTTTCCTCCTGTTTAAACCTTCAATGTAATTGCCTTTTTACCAGAAACGCTTCTTTACAAATACTTTCATAATTCACACAAGTATGAAATTAGGTTGTTGGAAATAATGGAGATGTAGCTGGCTAATGGCAAGCCACCGTTCTGTGCTAGATAGGTGGCATCCTAGCTATCCAAGGCTATCGTACAGTAAGCCATCTTTACCATCAAAGGAATGTCAATTCAGATCAAGGTGTAACAATAGTACATATTGATATAATTGTATAGCTGTTTACTTTGTTAGGAATGAAATCGCATGATTTTGTAAAGTATATGGTAGCTTAAACAGAGGGATATGTTGTAGTGCAATATAAACAATTACATTCAGTGTTGAACAATATTTTAATACTGCTATTTGCCAAGTTTCTACCCACTTCCTTACGTATAGTGTTTACTGTATATCTTCATTGTAGTGTGATCGTGGAATTCTATTTCAGACATGTTTGCATCATTTTAATGCAGGTCACAAAACTGCCTGAAACACACAGCTGGCTTAATGTGTTCTAATGCTCATTTTGCATTTGCTGAACAGCCTGTGAAAAATGCAGTGATGTCACCGTGGATAGGTCAATTGTTGGGCATGTTGGGAATTTGCAATATTGGTCAGAGGGCCAGCTTTTCAAATTTCTGCAGTATGTGTGCTTATGCAAATTTTTTAATGCTGCAGTTACCTCCGGGGCGTGCGTGTGTGTGTGTGCGTGTGTGTGTGTGTGTGGGTGTGTGTCTGGCAATATTTCCAGACCCAAATCCATTTTGTGAAGGCAGCTTTCAATATTAATTGCTGTCCTGCTGCACTATAGCTATTAAACAGCAAATAACCCATTTAATATGGTGCCAGTCAGTGAGCCCTTAGCATGGAGCTTTATTTAACAAAATTCATTATGATGAAAAAGAAATTGAGGTATGGGCCTCATAGGCACCTCTACAGGGGTTAATTCAGTTTGTGTTGATGGCTGTTTCTGCCACAATAACTCCAGAAATGTAAACTGAATTAAAAATCCAACCTGTGTATGAGGCCAATCTTATTACAACAGATGACCTCCAATTAATTTTCTTTACAATTTTGTGAGCAGTGATTTGTTTGGCTTGTTTTCATTTCATTTCCTTTTCTCTGCAGATTTTCATTATAGCACATATTTTGAGCTGAATGAGCAAATGTTTTATAACCTCAAATGATTTTTTCCCTCAACACAAATTAGAATTTTTTTTCCAATATTACTTGAAAAGTAAATTCCTTCTTTTTATAGGTTTAAGGAAATGACTTTTTGTTTTAGCTCACTTTAACTAAAGGATCTGTTTTCAGTGACTTTAAAGCTTAGATTTATGTTTTACAGGCCAGTTCTTACTAGTTTGCCTTAACCCAAGCAGGTGGATGGACAAAGAATGCATTCCAGAGGACTTTACAATAATCAAATACCCACAGTCAATTGAAAGTTAATTATTGTAAAACCTCTATGTTTTATTTTAAAAGGGAGTCATTACAAAGTCATCAAATAACATGTATAAAACGACTTCAATAACCACTTCACACTTTAATAACTGTAATAACTTTTCCCCATCACACACAGAGTATACAAACTAATATATAAAGTCAATAGTGAGTTAAAGCAAACAGAGGAAAATAAGCCCTAACTGATAAGCTGCAAAGCCTTCTCGCTACACTGTCAACTGCAGCTGATAAATAACCTATGGTAGCCAAACTCCAAACAAATGTATGTAGAATTCCTCCACATATGTTCTTTAGAAGAATCTAAAAAAATGTGAATTACTGCAAAGATGAGATAGTATACAGCAACATTCCAGTACAGAGGCAATGAACAAAACAATTTTATAATTATGTGTATTATTTTTTTTTAGTCACAAAGGCAAACACTGAGAAATAACATCACTGCAAATTCCAACAAAAAAAGCAACCCTGTCCAGACCACCCACCCAGGGCAAGCACTGAAAAACAGGGTTGAAAATACCAACCGAGGAGCTACTCTCTTTGCGCCTCTTATGATACCTGTGATTGCCCTGAGAGGGGAATTTTGTGTCCTCAAAATAGAGCCCTAATAGTCAAATGGATAACGGTGATGGCAGTAGGCCATCAGGCTCTCAGCTGGTAAACTAAAAAGGGATGACCACTTTTGAGAACAGGCAAATTGCTAATTCAAATATAGCTGCAAGCAGCAATTCCCAGGGTCCAAGCACCTGCTATGCTGTCCATCTGTTTATGTTGATGGGCTAACCCAATACAACTTTGAGATCTATGTGATGCAGCAGTGATTTGTTTATGTGATATTTTTTTATTTTTAAAAAATATGGAGCCTTGTAGTGTCACAATATGTTTTGATTAGACAGTACCTTAAGCTTGGAACCTTGATGCGAGTGTGAAAACCTTGGTGCAAACCTATCGAGAAGCGAAAGGGACAGCTTCGTAGATATCTTCAAAAGATCACCAGTAGATGACACCCTTTTTTTAATTGGATGGGTCAAGGGTGCTAATAATTTTGGAGGGAAGTGTGTGAATATGCATGTCTGCATACGTACACACACACACACACATATATACTAGAGGCGGCAAAAAAGATATGCCCTTTAAAACAAAAAAAAACTATGACTACAAAAATATATTTGGTAGTTTCCACACATAAAATGTACAGTGACTTTAGCCTCGCTACAAGCGACAGAAAGATGAAAATGCCCACTTCAGGCAAGCAAGATATCGAGTGTGACAAGTTAAATTCAGGAAGTTCTTATTGTAAAGCAAGTCTTGTGTCGAAGACAGATAGCACAGCAGGCTCAAAAGAGCCTCCTTTTATAACATCACAACATTCAAGTATGACACTCAAATTTAAGTTCTGAGTGGGAGACAGTGTTATTGTAATGAGGGTCTAATTAAAACTGCATCTTGTCAAACAGAGGCAGATGAAAGTTCTTTTTACCCGTTTCTCTGATTCTATGAATACAGGGAGTATAAAATCATTCTTAATTACACATTTGTCACAGCAAATGCATCCAGCCTACATTTTATGTATTTTAATAGCACTCCTCTCGCTGATTAATTCGGCAAAATCCACATTCCGCCCGCTCATTATTTTCCCAACTTTTGCTTTGTTGCCATTTAAGTGTCTTTTCCTCATCATCATCCCTTTTTTCGCCTTGTGTCTTTAATATCTTTACTTTTCAACGGAGCAACCCCATGCATCCAACAACAGCCGCCCACAGAGGCAATCCTCAAGGACAAACTGTACGACAACACCGATAGCCTGTCAAGGTTTGAAGTTAGCAAACAGAGAACGGAAGCTTTAAGAGGAAGAACATTCTATTTATGTCCAACATTCCGTACGGTATTTCTGCTTCTGTCACAAACGCTGATGTACATTTTCCATAACTGGACCGCAGATTGCATTGACTTCCTCCATATTTGCTATTCTTCCACACTAGTAAAATAATGCATTAAATATAAGCTATTTGTGTTATACACTTAGTTAGTAGCCAATATCCTATTCTGAATTTAAAAAAAACTGCCAGCAAATGTAACAATTCTTCTATAATGAAGTATTAGTTACAAGGCAATTTTAGTCACATTGGCCCATTTTAAATTGAATATATAATTAATATACAACCTCGTTTGAATATTAATTTGTTCAGTTAAACTAATGAGCAGATTCATTCCCAAAAAATACAAGGTACAAAAGCAAAAAAAAGGCATCCAAAATGTACTGTATATAGCAGTGAAGAAAGGGCTTTTCCCACAAGGTATATAAAGCAGGGCTGTTCAAACTAGCAGCCCATCATGTCCTAGCTGTGGACCCTTTAACCATTATAAAGAAGTAGTTTACTATGCATCAAAATGTCCGGATTAAGGGATACTGGGAGGCTCATCCTGTTTATGTACTGTTCTAGTGCATGAATGGACCCCACGGTCCAGTGTCATGTCCAGACTGTGCCAGTGGCATTGCCCGGGGATGGGAGAGTATCAGTTGGCTGGGATGACGGGATCCTGTCTGGCGCAAGCGATCCCCCTCTGGCCAATCAGGTGCCTGTCCACCTGTTGCATAGTACAGTGCCTTCTTCTGATTCTGTGTGAGGCTGAATTGCGAAAGGTAGGGTAATAAAAAGTGATAGCTGATATCACACACTTTGGAGGAGAGCACAAACTGCAGATGTGAAAATAAATTATGAAACTGAAATTCACTTTCAATTACTTTGTCGTTGGAGTGCTCTGCTCTTAATAGAGGGAAGCCAGATGACTATTTTAATTTTAAACAATCTTCTTCATTCTTATTTTCACAACAAATAGCATGGTAGCATGGTCATTACTACCAAACACTATAAAGAATAAACATTATAGTGACTTACTTCATAAAATGTGGTGGGGTTGGCCTAAAGAGAGCTTGGGCCATCCCATAGAACCGGGCCTGCCAGAATCATGCACATATTAGCATATTTACCTCAAATGGTTTTCTGGATGCAACTGGGAATTTCTGTCAATCCAGTCTGTCACAACTCAGAGAGAGTGTCCTTCAGGTACTTTTTAAATAGGTTTGTCATCTGTTCCTATAAATCAAAAAGGAAGCTCAACTGCCCTGCATGAGAGTAACCCTGCAGAAATCATCGCCCCAATCTGCAATAAAGCCACATTTTCCTCTGCCCTTCCACTTAGTCTGCATTTCTTTGTACAGAATTCAGTATATATTATGATGACACAATGCAGAGATACATATGGCAGTGAAACAAAAAGTGCAGGATTTGAAAACAGAAAGGAAATCGCAAACTGAAAAATGATAGTGTCTAACACTACAAAAGCCTATGAGCAGAAACTTCATTTAAATTGGGTTTTTCAACAGGTATTAGCTTTACGAATACTGTACATACATTTCAATGATTGGATTTGGCTTACCTTCAGGTCAGGTGAGCCTTGTTACCATTTCTGAAAATAGTGGACATGAGCAAAATACTTCTAGCATCCTTCGGATAATCAATTCAAATGAACATAATCCATGGGATTTTTCAGTTCATTTGTGAAGCGTTATATAAATTGGTTAGGCACATTAAATATGGAAGGGTTCTTCTATAATAACAATAAAAGCATTGCATACACATTCGTCAGTTATTTTATTGAAAGCTTCTATGTAGATGATTTCCAGAAAGGGAATTTTCAAAACGTAGCTTGACAAATTACCACAAATGACTGATGATGCAACTGAAATCAGTACAAAAAAATATTTAGGCTCTATCAAAGGGGATTTAACATTGGCTTTGTAGTGGATGAGTAATAACGTGGGGGGGGGGGGGGTGGATGATGTGTGAGTAAAGGGGTGTGAGAAGCGATGTCCCCAAGGGATCAGTGTTGGAACCTCTCCACTTTCTTATTTATATATGCCGCCTTGACAAAGACATTAGTCAGAATACAGTCACATTTGCCAATGATAGGATAGGCTTGTGGGTAATGCAAAGCTTTAAATTACGAAAATTATTCCAGAAGGTTTAAAGGTTTGTCCGCTTGTCTGAACGATAGGGACACAGCTGGTTGATCAGGGGTCTGCCAGCCTCAGCTGCATTAAGCATACCCCTACAATGTAGTGACTGTGCTGCCCAGATGAGCACATCTGACTGTGTTCCCCTAAATTTCTGTAGGATTTTGCAAATACAGAAAGTGAGGCAGTGCTGCATCATGAATACAGTCACGGCAACAGAGGCTTTGTCAGGCACAACACGAAGCACAGTCCTGGAAACCCCCTGTAGCTGTGAGTGTATTACAATGCAGTACAGCCTCGAGTGCCATATTGCTTTTATAAAATGGTCACAACAAGAAGAAACAGTTAGTTGATGACCCAATATTACTTATTTTGTTATATTATTTGTAAGTAAAATGTTTGCGCAGAGTGACACTCTTTACAAACAGGCTGTTTGAATAAATGTTACAGTATCAGATTTATAATCACTGTAGAACGCGATCTCAGCCAATCAGCATCCAGGAATAAAACTTGTTTCATAAAGATGTAATTGGACATTCCAGGTTAAAAAATATGATTTAATTATATTAAAAAAGGGACTATATTTCCAATACTATATTCTGATCGCACACAACATGACCAGTTTCAGGTAACTGATAATCTACAAAGAGACATTTAAAAGGGAGATTTCCAGAACTTAACTGGTGAGTTTAAATAATGTCTAGCCATGCATATAGTTTGTCTGTTCCAAACTTTTTGCAATCCCTCAACTTCTCTGAGATCTGCATAGCCAGATATAGAATTTGGCAAAAGCCATGTCCAAGCACTTTTGCCATTTTTGCTGGAAGCTAGCACTTTCATTTCGGCCTTGAAAGTGCTTTTTGCAAGGCCATGCCCACGGTGCACTGCGTGTGCCATTTGGGCCATGACCAAGCCCAGACACTGCAACCTTCTCTCACCTGAGAGCTACAGGAACAGAGAGAAAAAAGTAGTTAATCCAACGAAAACGGTCTCTATAAAACTACACATACCATTTCAATGGTACTGTACCTGTGATACAAAGTTTGTGTTATTAAATAAAATACAAATCAAGTTC